>NC_053130.1:35989073-36073535 GCF_010015445.1 Perca fluviatilis | reverse complement strand
TGCCGCGGGCACATACGCATTATTATTACCACATACGCAAAGAGTTACGCAATGGCCATTATTATTATTATTACATGCAAGCATTATACGCTATTATTCACACATTACGTAGTATACGCATACTACTACATTACATACGTATTACTACATACTCACGCGCATACATTACGCATCATTACGCATACGCGTACATACGTATTACCGCAATATTATTACTACGTACAATATTACGCATTACGTATTATTATTACGCGCATATTACGTACATACGCATTATTATTATTACGCATATTACGCACATACATATTACATACGTATATACATACATACGTATACATACGCGCATACGTAACATACGTGCATACATATTATACATACGTATACGCATTATTATTACGCATATTACGACGCATTACGATACGTATTACGCATTATTACATACGTATTATTACGTATTACATACGTCATGTACATTATTTACACGCTATTATTACATGTGACATATTACGAATATTATTATTACGCATACATACGTATGCATACGTATTATATTATTATTGCACATACATATATTATTACGCATACATATTACGCTACGTAACATACGCATTACATATGTGCATATTATTATTACATACGTGCGGTAGCATACGCATTACATACATACGTACACCACATATTACATACGCGTACGCATTACGCATATTACGTCATGACGTCGTGCGTAAACATATGAATACATGCGTACGTACGCGTGCGTGCGTACACATACGTGCGTGCGTGCGCGTACATACGTGCGTGCGTGCGTGCATACGTGCGTGCGAATGCGTACATACGCATTATTACGCATACGTGCGCACATACGCATTATTACGCGTGCGTGCGCATACGTATTACGCAGTATTACGTACGTACGCATTATACGTGCGTACGTATACGTATTAATATTACATACATACGTGCATACGCATGCGCATATTATTACGCATATTACGTGCATACGCATATTACGCATACGTGTATTACGTACGCATATTACGCATACGTGTGTCATACGTATTATTACATTACGTGCATACGTACATACGCATATTATTACATAGTATTATTATTATTACGTATATGCGTGCATATACGTACGCATATTACCATACGTAATGCGTACATACGTACGCATATTACATATGTGCATACGTGTATTACGTACGACATATACGTATACGTATATACGTACGTATTATTATTATATACGGCATATGCATCATACGTACATATTATTATATTGCATATATGCGGCATAATGCATTATTATTACGCATACATATATGTGCATACGTATTACATGCATATTACGTGCGTACGTATTACGCATATACAGGTGCGTATATGCATATATACGTATTATACGTGTGTGTATAGTATACATATTACGTATTACATGTGTGTGTATATATGTGTGTGTGTGTGTATATACGTGTGTGTGTGTATATGTATATATATGTGTATATATGTATGCGTGCGTACGTATATATGTTGTATGCATATGTATATATGTGTGTATGTATATGCATATACGTATATATGTGTACGTATATGTATTATTACGTATATATGTGTATATATATATATTATATACATATACATGTACATGTATGTATATATACATATGTGTGTATGTATACGTATATATATTATATATATACGTGTATGTGCATACGTATATATACATATGTGCGTATGCATGTACATATATACATATGTGTGTATGCATACGTATGTACGTATGTACATATATATGTATGCATACGTATGCATGTATATGTATGTGCGGTATACATATTATATGTGTGTGTATGTATGTATGCGTATATTATTACGTAATGCATGCATTATTATACGTGTATATTATTGATATATTATATGTATATATGTGTATATATACGTATATGTGCTGCATGTATTGTATATATATGTGTTATTATATATGTATATATGTGTATATATATATGTGTGTATATATATGTATGTGTATGTATATGTGTGTGTGTGTGTGTATATGTCAATGTATGTGTGTGTGTGTATATGTGTATATATAATATATATATATGTATATATATATATATATATATATATATATATATATATATGTGTATATATATATATGTATATTCAATAAATATATATATATATATGTGTGTGTATATATATATATGTGTGTGTGTGAGATGTAGACATCTTGACTACAAAGCGTGAGGGACCAGGGACGTTGGCAAGTTGAATCCAGGCTACTGTATGCAAATGAGGAGCGGCTAGCTCGGCCCGCCGCCTTTCAAAATCTGACGAAAATCTTTTAAACTGACCTTTGTCGAGCAAAAAAACAGACAGATTCAGCAACTGTATGGCCTGTTTCTCACTTAGAATGTTTTCAGAAACAGGTTTCGGTGCACTATTTTCATAAAATAAGAGATCGTATTCCGAACGAACCGCCATTATGGTTTTGAAATTCAGGAGCAGCAAGACCCACGTGACGCGTTCGTCCAATCAGCTGCCACGTGTTGCGTTTGTCACGCTCATCCCGCTCCTCATTTCCGGTAAATGTTTTAACATAAGTGTTCCTTGCGGGACAATACTAACCATCGAAAGTGGGCACTACGGCAGTAAGTGGTCAGTGCACATTAGCAGTGTACTGACGGAAGGATGCTGAATGAGACACAGCCCATGACCATAACCCTGCTCTGCTGTCAAATCCCCAGCTTATTGGAGCTTATTGGACTTGAGGGTGTAAGCATAGAGGGGGTTGTATGCTGTACAGATTATACAGAAGACCCCTTAAAGGAGTGATAGAATGATTATATAGGGTATTTCACACGGTTCCTTATGGTCTCCTAATGGGGTATGTAACATTGGTTGGGCTGAAAATGGCCTGGTTGATCTTTTATTGGCCCTTATGCATCCCTGTGCCCTATTTGTAACAAGAGCTTTTCTTCCAAATATGTTATGCTCATGAATATTTAGATGAGCTGCGCACTGATTGGTTGAGCGAATTGCCATACACCCCTTAGAGACGCGCGCTGATTGGTTGAGCGAATCCCCAATAAACACACATTAGAGACGCGACAGAATCTCATATTTCAGACACTGCAATGTTTTGTTACCAAATTCACTTCTGAGACTTTATGCGAGAAATCAACTATATAAAGCCCAAATATGGGGCGTTTTATGAAAATTGATGGCTAATTGCAAATTTGGTTAGACGTTTCGGACTTTAGGATCTCCACACAGTCTGACGAGAAAGCGGCAGCCTGCTGGGCTCCATACCCAGGGCAAAGTCACCCTTTGTGGATACTGCACTACCGGGGCTCCGCGGCCGGCATAACTATAATATATTTACGGTTTGAATTTCGTCACGCCACTTATATAACATCTACCCCAATGTCTTATAAAGCTAACCGTTGTTCCCGATTTGATTTTAAGGCATTTTTATGAACGCGAAGCGTCTTGTTAGGACGAGCAGCTAGCTAGCTATATGTCCCATTCAAAACAATGGGAAACGATTGCAGTTGGCTAGCTACACTTTCGGTATAACTATAATATATTTACAGTTTGAATTTCGTCACGGCACTTATATCACAGCTACCCCAAGGTCTTACAAAGCTAACCGTTGTGTCCGATTTGATTTTAAGGCATTTTTATGAATGCGAGGCGTCTTTGTAGGACGAGCAGCTGCTAGCTATATGTCCCATTCAAAACAATGGGAAACGATTGCAGCTAGCTAGCTACACTTTCGGTATATTATATTTACAATTTGAATTTCCTCCCGGTATGAATATTACAGGTTCCCCAAGGTCTTAAAAAGCTTAGCTAACCCTTGTCTAGGGATGCACCGAATATTTGGCCACCGGTCTTGGTTTCCTCTTTTTCAGTTTTCGGTTTCGGCCAAGAATTTTCATTTCGGTGCATCCCTAAACTTGTCCGATTTCGGATTTCAATTGAATGCATTTTTGTTGAATGTCAGAGGTCTCGTTAGGAGGAGGCTAGCTAGCTCTCATTGATGGACTCCAGCTCACCGGGGGCTCTATCAATGAGACTCACGGACAAGAGGCGTTTATTTCCCCAATCATTTGTTTAAATAACTCAACACACATATCCATTATAAGATTAACTGGAACCTGCGGGCTGCGGTAAGAGATTGCGGGCGTAACAAGCTCGCTGACCGCGCTCTCAGTCACTCACCGGCCGGCCGGTAGCAGGGAGAGGGGAGGGAGAACAGCGAGCTGCAGGCCCTGGAGCTCTGTCAGGGCAGCGGCGTTTGGTAGTCCAGTCACCCAGAAAAGGGTTAGTTAGGGTATTGAGCACCGGGCCGCCGGCCGACAGCAGGCCGGGGTCTGTGACAGAGGACAGGCAGGGCAGCGATGTAGCAACCCAGGCAGCACCGGCCGTTAAACTCCGACACACAGTCGGACAAAATTTTCAATTAGCCATCCATTTTCGTAAAACGGCCCATATTTGAGCTTTACATAGTTGATTTCTCGCATAAAAAAGTTTCAGAAGTGAATTTGCTAATGGAATAGCAGAGATCTGTGTGACCTAGATTCAGAAGACTGTTGTCAGTTGTGTAGCCTATGTAAATGTTGGGGCGTGACTGTTCTCTTAATACACCCATGGGCGTGACAAAGTTACAGGTCTTGGGAGACCTAAAATCGGTTTTGCATTCTATCACCCCTTTAAGGCAAATTTGTGATCTTGAGCGATATATTTAAAATTGATTTGACATGACTCCCAAAGTCTTGTTGTCACAGTGAGGTTGCCAGGTTTGATACCATGGTACAAACCCCAAAACATGTAGCACCGAGATGCGGTTAAGCTAAGCACACCACATATAGACTTCAGCTCTTTACTTAACACACAGACATGAAATTGATATCCATCTTGTTGTTTAACTCTTTGAAACAAAGTAAATGGGATATTTCCCAAGATGGTGTATTATTCCTTTACACCAAGGGCTACATTTGTGATCGCAACATTTACCAGAAAAATTAGGATCATCACTTATTGCCATAGCCATGCAGCCTTAGAATGCAGTGAGGTTAAAGTTGAGATGGATAGATCTCGATAGGCTCTGCGTTTTGCACTGGCTCCACATCCTCTTCATCTCTGCCTCAGATCCTCTGGAATTAGGGGCTTTGTTCTGAGTAGAAGGGTCTGTCTGGAGAGCACAATCGGCTGGTTAAACAATACCCTCGGGTCTTGTTGGCATGACTCCCCTGCACGAAAAGTGAAAGAACCCACCAGGATAAGCAGTAGAAAATGTTTAAACCCTGCAATATCCCTCAAACAATAGGAGGTAAAATAAAGAAGAAACCACAACAAAAAGCACAAAATACACAGGAAGTTACACAAGTTACTGCAACAGACTGCCACTTGAGCGGCCCCATCTTGCATCCCACTGTATAGTATAGTGATGCGGTTGTGTTTATTCTCACGTGTAGGTTTTTCAGCAGTTCCAGTCCAGCAGCCAGTCTGAGCACTCAGGAGTCTGCTCAGGAGGATTCCCTTCAGGATGCCAGTCCCACTCAGAACAGTTCTCCCAGCACCCAGACCAATGACAGCGATGGTCCCGACATTCCATCTGTGGACACCCCCAGCCCGCCTCCATCACCCAGCACCACGTCTCCCAGTGCAGCCAGTCAGGGCCTCAGGCTGTTTCACTGGTCAGGCAGCTCCACCCCCACTGAACCATCGAGAATGCCTCAGTCCACTTCAGGCCTGGTCGCCCTGCAGCAGTTTCAGTACAAGAAGGACACAAAGAGCCATAGACCCCCTGGAGACATGTCCCCCATATGTCAGTCCTCCACTGGCACTAACCCAGAAGAAAAAGATGACCTCCCAGATTCCCCTCCCTCCCAAGACAGCGCCTACTTCTCCCAGTCCCAGCCTTCCTCCCACCAGGAGGATGCTGCATCGGTAAGGTCATACAAATCTCCATTGCCTTAATTGATGTTTATACATCCCTTGTGGTTAGATCAGCTTTCACACATTATCAGAGTTCCATGGCAGGGTGGGTGTGCACAAAGTTATTTGGGTAGCATGGCTTTGTGGTCTTACATGTCTTTCATGTGCTTCCTCAGGAAATTAATTTAAGCAAAGATTCTGAGCTAGAGCAGAGTCCCACACACTCAACAGAAGCAGACACGAAACCTGGCATGCTGAGATCAAAGGTGGGTGTGTGCCTGAGTTACATCCAATATTATGCTGATTTTTTAGTAACATCTTAGATTCATTCTTTTAAAAGCTCTAAGTATCCCCAGACTTTCCTTACTGTAAGACGTGGAGGGATGTGTCAGCCTGCCTTATAGAGCTGTAAACCTCGAATTTCTTTATCAGCTGTTTGATTTCTCTTGACAGCATGGGATATGTGCTGGTAATGAGCTTATTCCAACCTGTCAAGCAAATAAACCCAACATATTACCATGCAACTTGTTTTCTTAACCACCAAAGCATGTCATTCATTAAGCTGTAAAAAAGAGTGATTGATATTTGTAAGTTTAAGAAGTCTTTAACCGGTATGTAACTAAGAAATCATTTAACCATTCAAGGCTCCTCTTACACAGGACAGTACGCTCTGGGAAGAGGTTCATTGTAATTTCTCAATATACAGTAATTCAGGAAAGCTATGGTACAGAGTTGCAGTCAGGATATGGTTAGCCTAGCTTAGCATAAAAACTGGGAACCGGGGAAAACCGCTATCCTGTCTTAGGTTAAAAAGTACAACTACGAACACCTTAAGCTCACCGATTGACTGACCACTTTGTATTTTATTTAGTGTAACTCAGAACAACTAAATCGTAAACCAGGTGACCTACCCAGGTGCACCGTGCAGGCACAAATTTAAAACTGGAAACTTTATCGTGATAATTTTGGGAAGCTGAAACAATCTCTGCACAGACTGTTGTTTGGCAAGCATGCAACAACAACAAACGGTCATTTTTACATTTCTGTTTGTGCACGGATTAAACAAGCACGTTACAATGCCTTTTATTAATAAGCTGTAGAGGTGTTAGAGGTAGGTGTATTTTATAACTTTGGACAGAGCCAGGCAAGTTGTTTCCCTTACTTCCAGTCTTTATGCTAAGCTAGGTTAGCCACAGCCTGCCTCCAGCTCTGTATTTAACACACACAGACATGGGACTGGTCCATGGCCATTAATCTCTCTCTTGAATTTTTTATTCAATTTGCGATTAAAAAAATAATGAAGTTCAAGACATTTTTCAGCAATTAAACATGGTGTTTATTCTGTTTTCTGTTTTTATTCTTGTCTCCCATACATGGTCTTTGTCCATCCAGGTTTCAGGTCTGTCGAAGCTGAAGTCCAGCAGCCAGCGTCCAGCAGCAAAGGTGCGAACGTTGGGCCCGGCCAGGGCCAGCGGACTGAGCAGGAAGTCTGTGGGTTCTGCGAGGAAAACCTCTTTGTCCAATAACGAGAACAGCCCTGGAGCCCAGGCCACCATCAGCAGCCTCTGGAAGAACTTCAGCTTCAAAAAGTAAAAGAGAAATACTCAGGTTACTTTGTAAATTAATAGAATATTTGAATATTATGTTATCACTTTCTTTCCATGATTCTGAAACGATAAGTAATAGTAAAAAAATAAGTAAAGGAGTGTGCATAACACTGACATGACACCTTTCATGAACATGGAGGCGTCTTTATGAATGTTTGACTGTTGTTAATAAGTGTCATTATGACACTTTTAATGCAAAGCCTGCATTGTTTGAGACGTCTGTATGTTTATACATTTGACCTCTGGCCTCCTGGAAGAGAGCTGCAGAGCATCTAGACCAAACATTCTTATAATTCAAGATGACCTACTGACATGCCGTTGATTTATTTTTGTGGGAGTGGTGTGTGTAGGTGTGTGGGTGTGTGTGATTAGCATTAGCATGTAACTGCAGTCCATGGCTCATTGGAAGGGGAGACACTTATTTGATCTGAGCAACGTGGGCTTATTGTTGGTTGCAGAAATATTGAATTAAATATATTCTCTTGGAAAAATGTCATGGGTCAGGGACAATAGCCAGATTTTGCATCTTGTTCATCACAGTAGAAGGTTTTTGAGTCCAACTGAAGCAGAAACCAGATTGTCCACATAGTTTAAAATCATTATCATGGAAGGAAAGAGGAACAGTTTCAGGCCATAGACATGTAAACAACGTGGCATTGTTGCATCGTGGCTATGGTGTCAGTGACATGGACCAGCTCTAACGACCCCCCGGTTGTGTGTTTCAGAGATCCCCAGAAGATGGCTGCCTGTAAGAAAGGTGAGCCCATGTCTCCCGTCAAAGACAACGTGCCGGCCAGCTCAGCTCAGACGGACATGAAGTTAATCAGCAGCTTCTGATTGGCTGTAAATGTTCCACACAGCGCTGAGCGCTCAGTGTGGTGGCAAAGCTTTTAAACATACCATGTATGTTAATGATTTCTTAATGTATAGTTTTTAATAAAGCAACTGTCTTTGGATGCACGTTGACCTGGTTGAGTTTACTAAACGGGTTGCATCACGTCTTGCTGTTGCTTTAACGCAGCAGTCAAAGAATGTGTCACCTGGTAAAAATGCAGAATGCGTACTTGAGTGTTTACTAAAAATGCCCTACCCACATGCAAGCTGAGGAATGTGGGGATGAGCCGGCTGCTTTCTGTAGTGTAGTGTTGAGTATCTTCACTCAGCTGAAATTCAAAACCATTTAACAGAATACTAACAAAATAGACAATCAACCAAATAAACATATGTATAAATTACATCAGCCCATCATACCTTTCTCTCCCCAGCACAAAGCTTCTTAGGATCCTCCAGAAAGTTCAGGTCTTTTCCCCATTTTCTAGTGTAGACCTCCAACCTGGCTAAGCTGTTTATATGACAGTTTTCATCTTGAACTGAATGAGGCGCACCCTCACATCGCAGGGTCATAGTTTTCATATTCCTACAGATTCTGTCCCACTCCTCCGTGTCCTCCTTGGCTACTAACAACTGCACGGAGGAGGGGTGGGAGTGGCGCGTGATCACAGAAGGCTTGTATCATGTGGATGCGGCAACGGTTTTGTTCTATTTCGTATAGGCTTCTCCCTCTAAGGGCTGTCTCTATTGTGTTAATCCCTTAGCGCATGCGCAGTCTACCTCCAGCGGTGTTCGCCTCTGTACCAGCTGCCGGAATGGCTATATCCTGCCGTCGGATCTCCACCCCTGCTGTGAGTCCTACCTCGGTCCCGTTCACGCCAGGATGGCGCTCAGGCCTCTTGCCCGTTCTGCGCCCACCTGCCATCTAAAGAGCTAAAACGGCGGGCGGCAGCTTTTCTGGAGCTCCAGTTCGACGGTGAGGGGGATGGCAGCTGGGCCATCATCCAATACTCAGATCCCTTTCCCATGTCTTTGAGGGCTGTCCAGGTTCCACCCCCCAGGTTCTGCTTAAGCATAGAATAATACCCAGAAGCCTCATGACCTTTTCCATATTTCAACAACACCTTATCTAAACACTCTGGTGCCTTCTGGGCTTAAGAACTGGATCCAAAAGTACCCAATGATAGGGGGCAAAGTTGTAAATATCAAACAAATTGAGACCTAGGGATTCCACATTGCTGTACCACATCCTCAAAGGATTTCTATTTGCCACTGAGATACAGATCCCCCAGTGGGACTCCCTTCTCCAACCAATCCCTGTAAAAAAGGGAGATCAACACTTGATGAAGTATTTAGATATGGATCCAGTTATATGAGTTAAACAATTCATGGATGAGTTGAAAAAAAACATTAGGAGACATCGGTTACATTATTTTGGCCAGATGCTACTTGCTGTGCTCCACCTAGAAACGGCTACAATTAAAAGAGGTGTGTAAATAGTTGCTCATAATGAGAATGAGAAGTGATTAGGCCACAGGTGGACTGCAGGAGTAACATTCAAACGGGAACATGCAGTATTTATGTCACGTGTATTCCAATCACAAATCTATAATTAGGCTACAACACAGGATCTTCTTTGAGCAATGTAACCGAGATGAAGAAACTTGAACATGTAGATTGATTACTAGTAATTATTTAATGTATTCCAGTGATAGTTTACATAACATTTTCTATGTCGTTGTTTGGGCAGATGTGATGAAGATACATTTTCCAGGTTCTTGTGGAAAGCTTATGAAATTAAAGCTTGTGCTGTGTAATAGAGGCCGAATGTTTGGAATTGATCCTATTGAACTGAATTCCATTGAGCAGATGTAATTTGTTACTGTGGTAGAGGTGATGTGTTCAGAAGGCTGTGCCTAATGTGTCTACTCTGCACAACAGTGTGGTGAGAATGCCGTTTGACAGCATTCCCTTTTGAACACATGAGATATGAGCAGAGAATGTTTCCAGACGTGCCTCTCTGATTGACACCTTTTTGTTACAACAATATCAAGTCAAACCATCCTAAAAATTCATTACCAGTAGGTGCATCATTATACAACATTAACTGGCTAAACAGTGTGTACAGTGTGTACCTCTGAGGTAGAAAAAGGACTTTACGATCATTGGAAGTTTGAATTGTTTGGTGAAAACTGGAAGCACAACCGTTGGAATCTGAGCAGTTTAATTCCTGGTTCTCTGAAGGGCTTAAACTCAAACATGCAAGATCTCTCCTGAGATGTTGTAAAATTCAAAATGAGTAAATGGACTGTATTTATATAGTGTTGTGTTTTGAGTAGCGATTCTGTATGAAGAGGAATCCGCTGACACTGTACTTGATCATAAAGGTTTTATTACATCAAGTTTCCAGCATCAATGACGAGTCCTGCAGAACCCGGAGAGTACAAAGCCAATATGCACTCTGACTTGCTGCAGCAAGTACATGGTTTATAAGGGGTACGTTTAGGTAACATGTTAGATAAAGTAAACCGTTGTGAGTTGGCAAGTAAAGGTCTGAGTCCCTTTGAGGTCAGAGTCTCTTTGGGGGGGGCTCCAACACTACACATAAAATCATTGATCTCACTCAGCCACCTAATCACAATCAAATAGTGCAGAACCTTTACATCTGCACACCCACAGTTTGATCGCTGTCATGCAAATGTCGAGACCCACAGGTTGGTGACAGCTGCTCTAGGAATAACTCAGCCTACTTTAATTCTCCTTTTAGCTGTATAAAACAAACTCTTCTTTTCACATGTCATCATATATGCAACATCTATATCCTAAAGGTGTTGACATATCCAGCTTTATTGGTGCTACTCCCACAAACAGCTGTACCCAATATTCAAATGCACCCAGCTGGTGGTGTATAGGTCTCGGTTTGTGGTAAACTCACATCCATTTGTGTTGAGCAACGTTTCATATCAGTCTGTCTTGGTTCATAAAACTAACAATTTAATTTTGAGGCTCACAGGTAGAGCTAGTTTTCTGTATTTTTTTTTGTAATTTTTTTCTAAATTTAGAAATGAATTGCATGGGTTTACCACCAGTGTGAAAATATGTAATATTCCTTTCCATCTTCTAATGACGCCCTCTTTGGAAGGAACTTGTCTTTACACCTATTTACCACATCCTCACAGTCAGAAGGGGGAGGGGAGTTTACTATAATGTCATATTTGTGGTGGGGTGTAAGCACTGGCTCTACTACTATAGTCTGTACATTTGAGAAAGTGACATACTAAATATGATCTCTCGTATCTCACAGGAGTGTCTGTGTTGCTCCCGGCCGATATTACTGTCTCTAAGAGGCTGGCTTCTATAGCCGTACTCAACATACTGGTGTCATGTGAAACTAAAATGTTAAGGCATCCATTGGAACCCAAATAATGCTCCAAAGTTAGGTTAAATTATTCAATGGGTACATTGAGTCTACCCTGTACCGACATGCCCAGTGTGCACTAATCCCATGCAGTTTGGGCTGTTGTTTTTCCTTGTGCTGTGCAAATGTGCAGGGGCGGTTTGGGGAGGGAACCCCCCCTCTGGCCCCCCTAACTGTGGCAAATATTTCCATACATTTTTAACCCCACCTTTATCCCCAGAGAGGGGATTTTATTCATGTGTGGCAATAAATTAAGTGTAGGTTAACACTGACTGAGTGTTCCTGTGTTTATTGTTATGTGTGTATCGTTGGTCTTTTGTAGAACCAAACCAATGGAGGATTGGTGGTATGTAACACTTGTAACACATATTTGGTACTCTTAAAATCACATGTGGCCCCAGCCTGGCCCCCCCATTTGAATTGGTCTAGAACCGCCACTGCAAATGTTTTTTTTTTTAAATGATGTATTTGAATATTTCTGCATACTGTGGTCCCTAAGCAGTCTTGGAACAGCATACACTGGTTCTGACAGGAAAGCGGAGACTCCTGGGGATTCAATGAGCCCAGTTGGGTTCATGTGTGATGTTAGTCCCCATAGGAGCCATTTCATTGTAGTGAATCAATATCTTTGAAACTTGACCTCACTGTATACAATGAGGTGTTGTGGCCTTGAGGATACTCCCAGCCTCATGAAACTTTACAACCCCAGACTACAGACCGAGGCCGTTCAGAAGTTCTACGGCTTTCCCAGGTATATTGACAATAAGGGGGTTTCTGAGCAGTGCTGGAACACAAGTGCTCAACAGCCAATCACCAAAAGAGGCACCTCTTGCAGAGATCTCCAAAAGGTTTTGATACTAAATCACAACATGGATTTTCTATGGTGTTTCTCAAGGTCTTAATGTGGTATTGTGGAGGGATTTTGGACAATTTTTATCAATTCTCAAGTGGTAAGAAATGATAAGTTTAGCACCAAATCTGTGTAACAAATGGTATCAACCCCAGAATTGCTGCAACATCTTATGGGACATAAGTACGCATGGGAATTACTATCATACTCTTCAAACAGCCTAAGCAAAACACAGTGTTTATTACAGATTTATGACTAGAAAACCTTGACAACGTGCTGAGCTGCATCTCAGATTCATCTTCAGGTTCCCAGCTGTCACATGATGATGCCACAACACTTCTATGTGGCATCTAGGCCTACTGTTCACCTGCTGTCTGCTCCTTTTAAAGAAGACAACACTGGAACCCCTTTTTTAAATTGTTATTTGAATTTTGAAATCACTTTATCAGGTGAAGTAATAGTGGCTTCCTTGACATAGATACAGTTACCGGTCCCAGGTCAGGCCCTGAGGGCCTTAGAGTGATCCAGCGGTGAGGCGAGGTGCTGCAGTATGACCTATGTACACACTGAACACTTCAGGAACTTGTTCCACCAACCAGTCACTTCTCCTTCTCAGACTGCTCTGTTTGAATCAAGACCTGAAGAGGTAAAACTGTCATTTTTGCATAATAAAAAAGTTCAGATAGGATGAGTCAGAAAAATACCTTCTCCACTCCCAGAAAAAAATTACCAGAAATCACATATATGTCTCTGAAAGTTTTATTAACTGTTAACTGCTCAACTGTACTTACTATAAATTGTATTAAGCTCTAAATCTCCACACTGCCACTGAATAAAATACTCAAACCTTTATTATTTATCATTTTGTAGTCCCTAAAGCAGCCAAATAGAAACACATTCAATCTAAAAACACTGTATTCCTCTCATATATTACCCACAATGTAGGTTTGAATTGAAAGTTGATAACCCTAAAAGCTTCACAGCAGAGGACCCGCTGCAAAGGAAGGAGTTAGAAAAGAGACAGGATGATGGATCCTCTGAGAACATCTCTGGTAATCTGCATCACAACCCACAAGATCCGTTTCCCTTCAGCTCTAGATGGTTGCAGTCATGTCTGAACTACAGGAGCTAGCCAGCAGCTACATGTAGCAGCTGCTAACATTTAACATCTTGTGCTTGTCGCAAATGGAGATTGAGAAAGGCAGCTAAGGACATAAAAAAATATAAAACATATTAACATGATATTCGATTTTTTTTCTTTATCCAGACATATGGACTAAACAATCTATTCCCGTTTCATTTGTTTTTCTTTAAAGCTTTAGTGCGTAACTTTTTGATATTAATAAACGTCCATTACATTCAAGCCATTGCCAAATGAGTTGCTGCAAAGCTAATGAAGACCATCAGCTCCACACAACTCTCTCTGGATCTCTCAGTGTGACTTTGTTCAGAAGATTGGGGCGTGATTGGGGCGACTTTCCCGCGCAGAAACTCGAGTGAAGATAATAACCTCTTCTGAAGAGTCCATCATGGTTTTTAATCCTCCATGTCCTCCTTGGCTTCTAGCAACTGCGCGTGAGTTGTTAGTGACGTAAGACTTGTATCATGTGGACCCGCTAAAGCTTAGATTGGGCCCAAAAAATCAAGCCCGACCCTAACCGAGCTTGTGCATGTTGTGTCCGAGCCCGGCCCGACACATTAACTGGAATTATGAGCCCAAGCCCGATTTTAACCCGACAATTTTTAATACGTGGGCCATTATAACTGATGTTTTCATCTACAGTTCTGAGTTCTTTGAACTTCAGAAATCTGTTTAGAATTATCTTAATGAATAATGCAACAAGGACGAAGCATGTAAACTGAGCTGTTTGTTTATTCAGATCAGAAGATAATTGATATCTGAGACCATCTGGTCTGGTTGATATAGGAGAGACCATATCTGGTGCTAAAGGACTGGTGAGATATCTGAAACTATCTGGTCTGGTTGATATAGGAGAGACCATATCTGCTGCTAAAGGACCGGTGAGATATCTGAGACCATCTGGTCTGGTTGCGCAATTATCGAGACAGTGCTACAGATGGGGAAGACACAATTTAGCCCAGTTTACCTCCCACTCAAGTCAGTGCAGGACATCTACCCAGAGCTACAGGAGAAGCTGGAGAGACATATAGCTTTCTCCCCACCCAATTAGGCTAATAAAGTCATGATTAAAAAAACACAAATACTTGATCAAGGGCCCGGCCCGAGGATAGTGGCGGCAAATATCGTCCCGATCAGACCCGTGGGTCAAGCTCGGGCTCGGGCAGAGAATCTAAACTCTAGGACGCGCTAAGAGTGTTGTTGTCATTACTTTGAATTCCTCATGGGGGTGAATTCCTCATGGGGGCGACAGAAACTATGCACGTCTCAGAACAGACTCAGTGCAGCCAAACACTATGCACAATCCTCACTGAGATAACACACACTGTCACTCAGAACATACTGAGACACACACACACACACACACACACACACACACACACACACCTAGATAACACACACTGTCACTCAGAACACACTGAGACACACACACACACACACACACACACACACACACCTAGATAACACACACTGTCACTCAGAACACACTGAGGGTAAAAACACTAGCATCAAACACCAATACAGAAATTACAAACTTTTTCATCTTTACAGTTTGAACAGTTTGAGTGACTTTACACTACTCAATAGTTTATTTAAGGAAAAGATATAAATTGTATATTATACCAATTTTTACGTAAGGTAAACAAGGAGAAATGAAAATCAGCAGTTTTCTTCAATATAATATTTTGTCTCTAGTAATTTATGGAATTACTGGGGAAAAAAAACTAAAGGTACGTAACAGTAACAAAGAATAGTGTGACTAATCCTGCCTCTCTCCAGCATCATGTGGCAAGTTTTCTTCACCACACTGGATGTCTGCATCATCTCTAAATACTAATGAATGTGGTGTTTCCATTGCTTTCACCTCCTCAGCTAAAGTTGCAATCAGCAGTGTTTGATAGGCACCAGACTGTGTTGAATGTGTGGTTAACAGTTTTGACAGCAGTGTGTTAGCATTTGAACAAAGTGCTGTAAATCTACAGTGTTGTGCAGGTTGTGGTTAAAGTCATGGGATAAGTGTGTAGAGTTTTGAAAACTGTGTTCAAGCAATGAAAAACCAACTTGAGTCTGGTCCACATGAACTGCTGCTGTGTAGACTGGAGTTAGAGTCTGGTCCACATGAACTGCTGCTGTGTAGACTGGAGTTAGAGTCTGGTCCACATGAACTGCTGCTGTGTAGACTGGAGTTAGAGTCTGGTCCACATGAACTGCTGCTGTGTAGACTGGAGTTAGAGTCTGGTCCACATGAACTGCTGCTGTGTAGACTGGAGTTAGAGTCTGGTCCACATGAACTGCTGCTGTGTAGACTGGAGTTAGAGTTTTGCACTTGTGACTCCAGTTGTGCCCACTGTCATGTAGAAATCGAAAAAAACTGTAATTGACCCTTCGCTAAGCCCCGCCCTCCTTAGTTACTGTTGCTACGCCTGACAAGATTTCGTGCCTGGCACGCCTATTACAGTATGTATGCACCGGTGTCAGACATTCCCAAGGAGATAATTAGTATTTTTTTTGGCGAACAGGTGAAATATCTGAGAGAGCAAGACAAAAGGGACTGCAGTATGCATTCAAGGGATATATTCACGACATAATATGCAACCCATTAGCGAATAATGTCATCAAAATTGAATGTGTTTGTAGCTTGATGCTAGCGCAGACCGCTGATTAGCTTACAACGCTAGCTAGTATTCGGCGCACAGGGAAAGTAAAAACAAATCACTATTTATACCACTAAAAAGGCTCAAATATCACCACACGTCAACGGTAGCATAATGAGGGTCCCTACATGTTAACCGAAGCATTGAGAACATTGTAAGTGTACAGACAGTTTATTAAAAGATAGATTAGAAAGACCGTAGCTCCCAAGACGGCGGCCGCCTGTATACGAGAACGCGACTGTCTTTATAATCTCTCTTTCTTCATTCTATTTCTCAAATCTTCTGTTAACATTAAGGGACCCTCATTATGTTACCGTTGAAGTGTGCTGATATTTGGAGCCTTTTTAGTGGTATAAATAGCGATTTGTTTTTACTTTCCCTGTGCCCCGAATACTAGCGTTGTAAGCTAATCAGCGGTCCGCGCTAGCTTGTTTCAAGCTACGAACACATTCGATTAGCATGAAAACGTACCACAGAACGACAGAGTGGATACACATCTGTTATTATCCCCTAGGTTTGTTTTGCGCCGGAATTGTCCTTTATTTTACGTTCAAATATATGCATTATGAACAAAGAACCGTCATTATTTCCAAGCAATGCTGTGCTGAGTTAGCTAGCTAGCTAACATTAGCGTGTTCTAGCCTTGGAGCAAACGTAGCTAGCTAGGTGTTTTTGTTAATCTAGTCGACATTTAGTTGTGAATGGGGCCTCCCACACTGCTAGATCCACGCCCGGCATTTCTCCTCTTGGGTTTCGGGAAGGGAACAAATCCCACCACCCTGTCCAAACTTTTAGGATACCGGGTATCGGCTTTGCACGACACTTCGGCGTGTTTCCCTCACTTGAAAGCTTGACAGACCTTGTGCGCCTAGTTACGGTTGCTAAGCCACGATTGGCCTTTGGCGGTTTTTGGGCGTGGCTTAGCGAAGGGTCAATTTTTTTTTTTTGAAATCATATTTTGGCATGAATGGGTCTAACTACTACAATACCCATGAGTGTTGGAAAGACAATAGGCCAGTCAGAGGCATGAATCAGAGCGGAATTTGCAGAATCCCCGCAGCTCAGTACTGATGAAGAATTTGGCTTTGTAATGACTAGTAGGCCAGCTATGAGAAGAATGCTGCAGAGTCCTCTACAACATGCTACTTCAGTCACCTGATGCAGACACAACGTTGGGGCTGTGAGTGTGAGTGTGAGTGTGTGTGTGTCTGTGTCTGTGAGTGTGTGTGTGTGTCTGTGTGTGTGTGAGTGAGTATGAGTGTGTGTGTGTGTGTGAGTGAGTGTTTCTATTCCACAGGTATTCATTAAAAGGCACAGGTCTGAACCTGAAGTGGAGGCAGTGAATGAAACATGAATCGAGGAGCCGTGTTTTTTCTTCTTCTTGTCTTTACAAAAAGCAGCCGTCGGCAAACAGACGTGTGCAAACAAAATCACCATCAACCCCTCACTCACAATGTACTTCCTTGGTCATTTGACATTAAATCTAATGCATGCATTTTACTAAATCGAAGATTGTCTCCAATGTAAATCGGAGGAAAATGCTTACAGTGTGGAGCTTTAGAAACCAGTCTTGTGTCTCATTTGATACTATAAAAAGAATTCCTTGCAGAATTACATGTTTTATTTGTGAAACTTACCCTTATTCCTGCTGTGAAACACTTGTGACATTTTAATCTTGAGATCTTTGTGATGAACTGTTCAATAACAAATGTATTTGGATGTCAGAACACTTTTCTAAGAAGATAAAATTACTTATTGTTAGAACTAAATCCTAAACTGCAGAGCTGTGTCTCTTCTCTCGCTGGTCTGCATGGCCACCAGAGCTATAGGCTCTGTCAGCATCAGTCCACTGAGACGGCCCTCACTGCCAAAAACTCAGGAGCAGCACAACTCACTTCACATACAGGAACAATGTTCAGGGGACCTTGAGCAATTACACAGGAACATTTAATAAACATGGTGCCTCTGCAAAATAGTCTCTGAAAGGAACTTGTTTTGTGTACGTTCAAAAGTAGTTTTAGACGTGCAACAGAAAACTCAGATTGGACAGATAGTCTAGCTAGCTGTCTGGATTTACCCTGCAGAGATCTGAAGAGCAGTTAGACAGACAGACAGACAGTAAGACAGACAGATAGAAAGTTAGACAGACAGACAGACAGACAGTAAGACAGACAGATAGACAGACAGACAGACAGACAGATAGTCTAGCTAGTTGTCTGGATTTACCCTGCAGAGATCTGAGGAGCAGTTAACCATAGTCCTCACAAATCCACCGGAGGTTAGAACCCTGACACAAAGGAAGAGGAAGGGGACGGACATCCCTGGGCCCTGTAGAAAGGCATTCTCTATGGGCTCCTCCCCGCATCCACAGCTATTCATTCTAGCATCTTTTTGGGCCCTCCTCACATGAGGGCCCTGGGTACTCAGTCCCCTTTTTCCCGCCAGTCCAACGCCCCTGGTGGGCGCCCAAAAATGTCAGCACAGACAAATTGTGTTATGTGTTTGGTTTTACTATGGCCTTGGCAGGGTGAGCAGTACTGTCTTATCATACAGCTGATACATCTCCCGTCATCTATGGAAGGACTCGTCTGCCTGGAAAGGTTAGGATAAGATCTGGATCAGAAGATATCACGTAACATGGTTCTTTGCCATGGTTGTTGATATGTCTCCATCTTTGTACTACATGTGTAATTGTTGTCTAGCTCTGTGTGTATTTTTCTTTTTATTTCTTCTTTTGAGATGCTTGGAAACACAAAATGAGTTTCGGTGTGAACTGACAATAAAGTATCGTATCGTATGAGGTTATGTTAGACACTGACTTGAATGACACCTGGGTACCATTCTCTCAACATACAAAGCACGAGTTCATGAGCTGGAAACTCCCTCTTCCTCATACCGCTGCAGCCACGGCCGGCTACCTGCCCGGTATGGCAACAGGTAGTCACACTGCTGGAGCGAGGCAACAGGGACACGACCCGGGTCAGGGTTTGCAAGGGGATATGCTTACAGAATCATAAGTCACACATGGCCCGTATTCAACTGTGTTGTATACGACATCAAAATATACCTTTTATGTCATATTTAATATCGCCAAATCAGTGCAGTGTAGAAACGTTTCATTTCAACAAGGTCCTCCATGTGATCGCAGGCCTTCCAGAAGCTTTGTAATCCAGCCTGGAACTGCATTGTCTTTGTGCAATAAATCCATAATGATGAATCTATAAATCACGTTACGTAATGTTCAATATTTCTGCATCGCCTCAAGCTGGCGTCGTTCTGATTATTTAGAATGAAAGCTAACACCTGGGCCTTTCCAGAGAGGACTTTTCACACTAATTCCAAAACGATAAATCCACAGCTGAACGGTTATATATTCATCTTCTCATACGAAAAGGTATTGTTTTAATATTAGCCCTGGCCATCATCACTTCCTGAATTCAGTGGGCTGAGCCTATCAGAGGCTGTCTTACTGACCTCTTCTTCTTTAGTGTTTTCATCTGCAATATTGCAGACGCTGTTTTTTTTTAGCTCAATTATTTTATTGTTTTTTAAATTTTTTACATGCTGAACAGACAAATACAATTGAACAAGAACAGAAACCCTCTCCCACCCCCACCCTCTGTGGCTTTGAGGAAAAAAAGAATCACACCTTGCCTAGTCACTGCTCTAATTCTTGATTCACCGAGGTCACCAGAACTGATACCCGTGCTGCTGCGCTTTTATAGTTGATGATATTGCTTTATTAATCCTTGCTGTAGAGAGCTCAAGCATGATTATGTCTCGAAAATACGCCAACCAAAGCGAGTGGGAGGGGAGCCAGCGTTGAGCTATCATTTTCTTGGTTGCTGTTGAGCCGACTAGCCAAACTTTCTTCTGTCTCCCAAGCAGGTGTAATTTAAAGTCATCATTAAGTAACAAAACAATCGGGTCAGCAGGAATTCGACATCCTATCACATCAGATATTATTGATGTTGTTTTATTCCAGAACTCATGCACCTGTTCACACTCCCAGACCATGGGCAGGAAAGTTCCGGTTTGTTCAGGTAGACAGAACGTGCAATAGGGAGTAGGAATGGCTTTAGAAACGTATCTCTTCTGAGGAGTCCAATATGACATATGTTGAAGTGGATCTGCTGGTGATTTGGGTTCTTGGAACAGTGGGAAATGTTGTCCCAAACTGTCTCCCAATTAATTACATTCCCCTCCGGGCTCAGCTCTCTCTCCCATTTCTTTAGTATTGGGAGTTCTCCTACATATTCACACAGTTCTCCTAGTTCTCCTGCATCAGTTTAGCATAAATCCTGGACACTAATCCTCTCACCGGAGAATCAACAAGCCATTTAATGATTGGGTGTGCCTCAAGACTGTTTCCCCATGGTACTCCATAACATTTTAGGGCTGATCTTAAAGGGGTGATAGAATGATTATATAGGGTATTTCACACTGTTCCTTATGGTCTCCTAATGGGGTATGTAACATTGGTTGGGCTGAAAATGCCCTGCTTGATATTTTATTGGCCCTTATGCATCCCTGTGTTTTGGCCCTATTTGTAACAAGAGCTTTTCTTCCAAATATGGTATGCTCATGAATATTTAGATGAGCTGCACGCTGATTGGTTGAGCGAATCCCCATACACACACATTAGAGACGCGCGCTGATTGGTTGAGCGAATCCCCATACACACACATTAGAGACGCGACAGAATCTCATATTCCAGACACTGCAATGTTTCGTTACCAAATTCACTTCTGAGACTTTTTTTATGTGAGAAATCAACTATATAAAGCTCAAGTATGGGCCTTTTTTACGAAATTTGATGGCTAATTGCAAATTGGTAAGACGTGTCGGATTTTAGGAGCTCCACACAGTCTGACAAGAAAGCGGCAGCTTGCTGAGCTCCATGTCCAGCGCAAAGTCACCCTTTGTGGATACTGCACTACTTATATAACTATAATATATTTACAGTCTGAATTTCGTCACGACACTTATAGCACAGCTACCCCAAGGTCTTACAAAGCTAACAAAAGTTAACAGCCCGATTTTAATTTAAGGCATTTTATGAACGTGAGGGGTCTTGTTAGGAGGAGCAGCTAGCTAGCTATGTGTCCCATTCAATACAATGGGAAAATATCGCGGCTAGCTAGCTACACTTTCGGCATAACTATAGTATATTTACAGTTTGAATTTCGTCATGGCACTTATATAACATCTACCCCTAGGTCTTATAAAGCTAACAATGGTGTCCGATTTCAATTTAATGAATTTTTGTGAACACTAGGGGTTTTGTTAGCCAGGACTGTCCCTTCAATCCAATGTGTACAGATTGCGGCTAGTTAGCTTAATTTTCGGTGTAATTAGAGTTTATTTACAGTTTGAATTTCGTCACACCACTTATATAACCTCTACCCCAAGGTCTTATAAAGCTAACAATAGTGTCCAATTTCAATTTTATAAATTTTTTTCAATTTCAGAGGAATTCTAAGAGGAGGCTAGCTAGCTCTCATTGATAGAGCTCCATCCAGCCGGAGGCTCTATCAATGAGACTCGCGGACAAGAGACGTTTATTTCACCGATCGTTTGTTTAAATAACTCAACACATTATAATTACACACATTAAAAGATTAACTGGAACTGGTAAGAGATTGCTGGCGTAACAAGCTCGCTGACCGCGCTCTCACTCACACACACGGGGCATTTAGCAGGAAGAGGGGAGCTGCAGGCCCTGGAGCTCTGTCCAGGCAGCAGCGTTTGGTAGTCCATTCTGGCTACATCAATACACAAGATACCAACTATAAAACCAGAAATGAAATGTTACATGCTGAACACGCTTCTCAAAACAGAAAACTTTAGACACTCCAGTACCCCCCTCTGTACTGGCTTACAGTTGGACCGTTCCAGATCTTCCCCCCTATAAATTACTCCAGACTCTGTCACTTCCTGTTTGCCGCTTCGACACAGCTCCCTGCTTGAAAATGAGAACAGGTGAATGAGACATTTTGATGACCTTGGGTAAATCCATTAACCTAAAATAAATGACTTGAAATTAACTGTGTACAGTGGGTACGGAAAGTATTCAGACCCCTTTACATTTTTCACTCTTTGTTTCATTGCAGCCATTTGCTAAAATCCAAAAAGTTCATTTTATTTCTCAGCACCCCATCTTGACAGAAAAAAACAGAAATGTAGAAATTTTTGCAAATTTATTAAAAAAGACAAACTGAAATATCACATGGTCATAAGTATTCAGACCCTTTGCTGTGACACTCATATTTAACTCACATGCTGTCCATTTCTTCTGATCCTCCTTGAGATGGTTCTACTCCTTCATTGGAGTCCTGTTGTGTTTAATTAAACTGATTGGACTTGATTAGGAAACCTGTCTATATAAGACCTTACAGCTCACAGTGCATGTTAGAGCAGATGAGAATCATGAGGTCAAAGGAACTGCCCAAGGAGCTCAGAGACAGAATTGTGGCAAGGCACAGATCTGGCCAAGGTTACAAAAGAATTTCTGCAGCACTCAAGGTTCCTAAGAGCACAGTGGCCTCCATAATCCTTAAATGGAAGAAGTTTGGGACGACCAGACCTCTTCCTAGACCTGGCCAAACTGAGCAATTGTGGGAGAAGAGCCTTGGTGAGAGAGGTAAAGAAGAACCCAAAGATCACTGTGGCTGAGCTCCAGAGATGCAGTAGGGAGATGGGAGAAAGTTCCACAAAGTCAACTATCACTGCAGCCTTCCACCAGTCGGGGCTTTATGGCAGAGTGGCCCGACAGAAGTCTCTCCTCAGTGCAAGACATATGAAAGCCCGCATAGGGTTTGCCAAAAAACACATGAAGGACTCCCAGACTATGAGAAATAAGATTCTCTGGTCTGATGAGACCAAGATTGAACTTTTTGGCGTTAATTCTAAGCGGTATGTGTGGAGATAACCAGGCACTGGTCATCACCTGCCCAATACAATCCCAACAGTGCAACATGG
Source organism: Perca fluviatilis (assembly GCF_010015445.1). Classification (NCBI taxonomy): domain Eukaryota; kingdom Metazoa; phylum Chordata; class Actinopteri; order Perciformes; family Percidae; genus Perca; species Perca fluviatilis. The sequence goes on along the minus strand of NC_053130.1, from coordinate 36,050,101 downwards.
TGGTGGCAGCATCATGCTATGGGGGTGTTTTTCAGCTGCAGGGACAGGACGGCAATTGAAGGAAAGATGAACGCGGCAAAGTACAGAGATATCCTGGAAGAAAACCTCATCCAGAGTGCTCAGGACCTCAGACTGGGCCGAAGGTTCACCTTCCAACAAGACAATGACCCTAAGCACACAGCTAAAATAACAAAGGAGTGGCTTTGGAACAACTCTGTGACCATTCTTGACTGGCCCAGCCAGAACCCTGACCTAAACCCAATTGAGCATCTCTGGAGCGTAAATGTAATAAATAATGGGAGTGGGACTTCATTCTCTGCTCCACCATATCTTTACATAGCAAATATTTGCTTATTGCTATTTTAATGTTAATGTTAAATAAGTCAATACATTTGAAATCTTATTCAAGTCTCAAATCTATACAACCTGGGTAAAGTGTTTTCAACTGTAGGGTTCTCAGAGTCCAATAAAATCCAGTTTTCTGGTAACTCTAGTGTTAGTGTTTTGAGACTGAGTCTGAAAACATTTGGTGATGCTACGAGAAGCTATTGTTTCACCATGGGAAATGAAGCTTGACCCATAGTAGTGACTATATATATATATATATATATATATATATATATATATATATATATATATATGTATATGTATATATGACCAAGACACAGTTTCTTTGTCTCCTGTGAGTCCCTGAACGTTATGGAAGTGACATATAAATCATCGGAGAGTTGTTTTGATCTTTTGTTTTCGAGGTAACTACAGTTTGGCCACAGATCTCTATGGAGCTGAAACTCACATATCAAAATGCTTCCTTCATAGCTGAAACATGCTGCTAACGGACAGTTAACTAATCACCACTCTCCTTTGTAGCAGAGTAGATGGAGCTGTGATTAGAGATTAGATTAGATAATTTGCCCCCACCCCCACCCTTCTGTATTATCAGTGTTCTGTGACTCCTATGTGGAAGATGGCTTTTATTTTAAACATCCTTGGTTAAGGAAGTCATTGTGCTAGAAAAGGCGCTAACATCAAGCAGGACTCTGACATGCTAACTCACTCCTCTAGAGTTTCTATTGCTCATCGTTCAGCTATTGTCTTCCAATGACAACTCCCTTCTAAATCTCTGCTGTACAAAGTCATCACATTAATTGGCTAGCTGGGTTGGTTAGTGACTCATGCTGCATAGCTTGGCAGGCATCTTTGTAAAGTGAATATTGGAGCAATGCTACAAAATAACTGAAGTGCCTTCCAACCGAAAGCAAATGTCATGTTGTGGTTGCTGGATCTCTGTGAAACAATAGGTCATACCTTATACCAGGGCTTCTCAAACGTATCACTCGAAGCTCTGCATCGGAAATTTTTTTAAGGTTAGGGATCCGGAACGATGGGCGATAACGAAAAGTTATTCAACTTAATAATAACTTTTAGGCAACATATATTTAAGTTGAGTACTCGGTTTTCCTGGTAAACCTTTGTACAAGTAGCAGTGCCATCAAATACTCCTGCATTCAGCAATGTACTCCAGTATAAGTATAGAAGTATTAACAACAAAATACTGCATATGTAAAATATTTAAAGTAAAAGTACTCATTATGCAGAATCATCATTATTGATGTGTTAATATGTATCCAGTACTTTGCTGTAGTTGGTCAAGGCAGAGCTAATTTTAACTGCGTCATAAACTGTTGGCTAGTTTTATCCACATATTCTTCTTGTTTTTAAATGTGCTTTATAAATATATTTGGATTGGATATTAGAGTACTTTAACTTGATGCTTCTTCTATTTTGTACTGTATGTGAAATGTTACAGTAATCTCACAGTGGAGTAAAAATTACAATATTTCCCAGTGTGTGACTGAATGGAACCAGGCTTCCCAGTCAACTGTCAAACCTCTGATCAAAATTATACAAACAAGCACTGAAAATAAATGGATCACTGTATAATTCTGAAAAGCCACAAGTTGCTCAACTATGACAGCTTTCTCAAGTTTCTTTTTACATTTTTAAACATGTAAACAGATTCACCCCAACTGTACTTTGTCTAAATGTCGCAAACAAATACCAACAGAACAGCCACATGGGGATCAGCAAATGACTACTGCAGGGTGCAGAACTACTTTGGGTCACTCATCTTTTTCAGTGAAAGGAATACATTTGGAATGGCTGACCAAAAGAAATTAAAACACAATCTCATCTGAAAATGTTTTACCTCCCTCAGTCTTTTTTACATAAACTGGACACCCTACTCTTAGAATGTATTTGGAATAAAAAGGTCCCTAGGTTGCGTAAACAATATTTACAGAAACCCAAACCACTTGGGGGGATGGCTCTCCCCAATATGACATTCTATTACTGGGCCGCTAATATTAGAATTCTAAAATTCAGGCTCCAATATGAAACTTTAGATCCCGCACCCACTTGGGTAACCATGGAGGTATTTTCTACTAAACCAGCTTCATTTAAGGCTGTAATGCATTCTTCTACTTTATCCTCTACTTCTCCGTACAGTAAGAATGTGCTTGTGAGAACTTCTCTTAGAATTTGGGCTCAATTCAAACACTGTTTTGGTTTACAATCTTTCTCCTTCCAAGCTCCAATAGCCACTAATCACACTTTCCCTCCATCTCTTAGACAATGCTTTTTTCAATTTGGTCCAATCAAGGCATAGTATCATTTCAGGATTTATACATTGAAGGCCCCATGGCATGAACATTTCACTTTATGAGTTTTTTTTAACATTAATATGCATTCCCCCAGCCTGCCTATGGTCCCCCAGTGGCTAGAAATGGCGATAGGTGTAAACCAAGCCCTGGGTATCCTGCTCTGCCTTTGAGAAAATGAAAGCTCAGATGGGCCAATCAGGAATCTTCTCCTTATGAGGTCATAAGGAGCAAGGTTACCTCCCCTTTTTCTGCTTTGCCCGCCCAGAGAATTTGGCCCGCCTATGAGAGAGAGAGAGAGACATCATGGCTTTCAAACGAGCAAAGTGGCAGTTGGTCAAGGCCACACCCCCACCCTCCACCTTGCCCCCCCCCTCTCCTCCTCAATAGCTACAGACACAGAAATGGCACATCCTAAGGAAAGCTCATTGTGGGAGCGCTGGCATCCTGTACCGTAATACTGCACCAAGGCTGAATTTAGGAAAGAGACTTCAGATACAGTATTAGGGGACCACTAAGGTCTATATAAAAGAGACTTCAGATACAGTATTAGGGGACCACTAAGGCCTATATAAAAGAGACTTCAGATACAGTATTAGGGGACCACTAAGGTCTATATAAAAGAGACTTCAGATACAGTATTAGGGGACCACTAAGGCCTATATAAAAGCATCCAAAGAGCACCATGTCATGGGACCTTTAACAACACCTTTGCGTCCTTCCAACAGCTCTCAGAGAAATTCTCACTTCCTAAATATCACTTTTTTAGATACCTACAAGTTCGTAGTTTTGCTTGCACAACCTTCCCAAACTTCCCCAATTTGCCCAACGAGTCAACTCTTGTTCATTGAAAGGGTTAATTTCAGATATTTATAATCAAATTCTCTCTCTTCATCCAGATCCACTGGATCCCATAAGAGCCTTGTGGCATGAGGATTTGGGGGAGGAGTTATCTGAGGTTTTGTGGGGCAAAATTCTTAGTCGTTAAAATCTTCGTTAAATCTTCAATATGTGCGCGCCATGGCCTTATTCAGTGCAAAATTCTGCACCGTACGTATTACACTAAAGAGAGGCTGGCTAGGATCTACAAAGATATATCTCCAGAATGCGAAAGATGTAAGCAAACCCCAGCCAATCTAATTCATATGTTCTGGCTCAGCCCATCTCTGCATAACTACTGGACGGATATTTTCAAAACTATTTCAGACATAGTTGAAAAGAGGATTGAGCCGAATGCTCTCACCGCATTGTTTGGTGTCTCCTCCTTTGTACCTTCCCTATCAAAATCTAATAGAGATGTTATTGCCTTTGTCACCGTATTAGCGAGAAGACTAATTTTAACTAAATGGAAATTAAGAGCCCCCCCTTCCATTTTATACAATATATGTAGTAGGGGGTCCCTGATCCGTCTCTCTATCAGTTAAGGGGTCCTTGGCTTAAAAAACGTTGCTTTAGAATTAATGTTTTGCTGAATTTGGATGCTGTACATGTGTCTGTATTTTTATTACTGACTGTGGGGGGTTGTGTTTTGTAAATGGACTGTTTTTATATAGCGCTTTGCTAGTCTTAACGACTACTCAAAGCACTTTAACATAGTGCAGGAACCATTCACCACTCACACACATTCATACACTGTGGCTGAGGCTGCCGTACATTTTTTTTGCCACCTGCTCATCAGATAAACATTCACACACATTAATACTCCGATGGCGCAGCATCGGGGGCAACTCGGGGTTCAGTGTCTTGCCCAAGGACACTTCGGCAAGGAACTGCAGGGCCAGGGATCGAACCACCAACCTTCCAATATAAATATATATATATATATATATGCTGCTTTTGTATTGCTGTTTTGAAATTAATAAACAAACCTGGGAAAAAAAGAAAATGTTTTACTAGCAGGGTCCCTGCCACAATAATATGTAATTTAAAGACGTAATGAATTACATTGAATGTTAATAGAAATGGATTTGGATGGTGGGTGAGATGAGATGTCGTCTGGTTGGTCGGTCCAGGAGGATGTACTGGAGACCGGGTTGAGTGAGACTCAGTGTGGGGGTTCTGTCTCAGGTACTTTCACCCGAGCTGATCTCAATAACATTAAATGCCAGTGCATGGCCTGCTGTATCAAAGCAAAAGTACCAAAAAGTGATTACAAAAAATGTGTTGGCATCAGAATGTCAGATGTCAAAATGGAAGCGAAATGAAGTGTATGAGTGAAGTGTTTGTGTGTGAGACAGGGTTGCTACGTGTCTTTTCTTTGTAAACCTGGTTAGTCCTGTTAGGAAGGAGTGGTGTGTTTCTCATCAGGTTTCGGCTGCCACCATGCCTGTGACTGTGTCTCTGTGACATAGTTTAAAGGCGAGGCGTGTGTGTATATGTGGGAGTGTGTGTTGCAAGGGTAAAAGGGTACTAGGCAGTAGGAGAGGTAGCTCTGATGCGGCCCAACCTGTTCTCCTGGCTTGCTTTTAGGCATTTAACTGCAGATCCATCCCATCGTGCCTGACAGAGCAGCAGTGATACACTGACGGGGAGACATCTGTCCCTGGGCTTTCCTGAGGAGGCGTCTCTGCCAGCAGTACACGGTGAGGCCATACGGTGTTGTCTATAGCCTCTTTTTGTTTTTTGATGTTTATAATATGTTGTATCTTCTTGTATCTAAGAAGGAAACTGATAAGTGTAGTTGAAAATAACTTTATGACTTGCAAGTAAGGTTTGGTGCATGATACACACTGGGTTTAAAACTCCTGTGTTGACTTTGGGTCAAATTGACCCGTTTTCAATTTTTGTTTGATATCAGAAAATATCAGAAATGTGTAGAAGAAAAATTTTACAATTTAAAACGTTGGAAAAAGCAAAAACAAAGTGTCAAAAACGACGAAAAAATAAGTGTTTTTTTCAAGGTTGAAGGGAAGACAACACAAGGGTTTAAAGGAATCTGAAAACAGTAAATGGGTGAAATTGTAGGTCCATATTCTTGACATACAGTGTGTTGGAATTATATATTGTCTTGTAATACATGTGTCTTTTAAAATTTTGTTTTTAAAAAATGACCCAGTTGCAAAGTCAAGCTCTTTGGAAAGGTGTTACAGTTTCTGGCATTAACAACAAGTTCAGTATTGCTAATAAGTACTGTTGTCAGTGTGACATACTAGGACATAGCAAACACTGCTGTCACTGCTTCACACCCTGCTGGGACACAATGTGGTTGGCATCACTGCTGTTTCAGAGGAAACACCTATTAACCACACTGCTCTGATGATGGTTTTTAAATATCTCGTGACTGTACTGATGTTCCGGTTTCCTTTTAAATTGCTCATTTCTGGTTTGGGGAAATAAAGCCTGAGGCCGCTGTGCAGTTATGTCGTAACTGTATTTCTTTGAAAATAATGGACGTCTGTGCAGGAGCATCAGCGATTCTAGAAAGTGGCGATATGATAACCATTGTCCCCTGATCTATATTTGCAGCTCGCATTCTATATCTCCTCAGAAAACAATGCATTAAGCATATCAGTCAACAGGTTATTATTAATGTGGCCTGTCATCGCACACAGCAAGGTTGTAGATTTTTTAGTCATAACTATTTGAGCAGTTTTGACTGCTGAGTTGTTTGTCTGCTTATAGGACCTAATCAACTTTCATAGATGTGTCTGTTCATGTCTGTTGCATTAACACTGATGGGTGCTGACCGATTGAAGTCTTTTTGGAGCATTATTGGACAGTTTGGATCTTTGTGGAAGAAAAACTCCTTGATTCCCTTTTTCTGAGGATTTGTTTCACTGCCCAGTATTACTAAATGTAAAGCCTGATCTGTCCTTTTTTATGCGACCGTGCTGCAGGTGAATTACATTAGCATTTCCATGAGATGTTGGGGTGTGGTTTAGGGGAGGGCTGTGTGTGTGTGTGTGTGTGTGTGTGTGTGTGTGTGTGTGTGTGTGTGCTGAGCGGTGTGACAGGTCAGTCAGAATGCATCCAAACCAACTAGTTGAGATGCATACATTCCCCTGAACAAACATGGCAGAGGATTTGGATTCCTGAAGTGTGAGGTGATACGGTGTGTGGGTGACGTAGTTTCTCTGTCAGTCAGGGTCCAAAAATGAGGCAGGTGAAGAACTCTAAGCACAGGCAGGGATGTGTGGGGGTTGAACTGACCCCCAGCTAGATCTACAGATAGCTGGTGGAAATCATCTCTACAAGCAATAATGAAGATCTTCAGCTAGTGCTTTACTCATACTATGACTTGTAATGGTTCTCTTTGTACTATTGTCATCTTATCTTCTTTTATGTTTCAAGATCAACTTTGATGTTCTAATGCATGTGCTCATCTGACGTCAAATATCAGCAACTGCTAAAGATTTTAGGTAAAAGGTTGAAATGTATGCAACATGTCTGTTTGAGTTAAAACCTGATATGCATAGCGACACATGGTACCTGTTTATTTGGCAGTACTACTTCTTTCTACACACCTGTGCAGCACTCCATGCAGACTGCATTGTGACTGAGTACTACTTCTTACATCAGTTTATACCAAATCGAACCAAGACCATCACTTGTCCACATTCACTTCAATAATTTTTTATTGTGGACATTCCTTTAACTGATTGCATACTGGAAACTTAACCTGGCTGTTTTCTTGGTGAGGACTCTAAATTAAAAAAAGGAAAGGATTTTCATGAATAAGGATAATGACTTACACTAATCTCAGTCGGTAGAGATTTCACTTTTGTTTTCAAACATTCTTAAAAGACTGAAACAGTAATCATTTGTTAAAAATCCTGCATTTCTTCCCTGCATCTTCATCTTTCATAAGGTACACTGTATAGTTATGTCACTGATTTATCAGTTCATAACTTAAGTTGCTTTTCTCTGATGTTTTACAGATAACTTTGCTGTGGTTTGGAGTTTCTATGGTTTCTTGTATAACTTCCAGGATATGTGGATGTAACTACATCTAAGACATTATGGTAAGTATGAAAAGCCAACATAAAAAATGGCTAAATATGTGTGATAGCAATTGTCTTTATGACAAAATGTCACTGTAGCAGAAAACATGGTGCAAATGTGTGACAATGGTGCAAAGTGTCTTATCATATGTACTTTAAACTACTTTTAAACATAGAGCGGGGACAGCAAGAGTAGAGGTTTCTCAGAAAGCCTGTTCCTAGACGACTCTGAGAAAGGAGTCATTACCGGAATTACAGATGACACAAATGCTGCAAAGAGTGGCCTAAACGCAGGTAAGAGAAAAACAAGTTAACGTTGTAACTCATATATTATTCTTGCTGCAGGTTTGGAAGGCTCAACCAGTAACTGCAGATAAAGGATTCAAACATGCTGGTTTTGATGAGTTGTTTCTACTTGTTCCAGGGGATGAGATTGTTGCAGCCACTATACACCTAGACCACCTCAACAAAAATGAAGTGCTGAACATCCTGAGGGTCCTGGAGCCATATAATCACAACATGAAGTTTCTGACAAAGAAGCAGCTAAACGCCAGTGCTGGCCTTGGCTCCCTGGGATTAGATCTCAAAGACCCTACAAAGGTAAATGCCACAAGGGTTTGTTCCCCAAATTAAAAATGAAACACTTAGCTCTGATCCTGGGATTGTGTTTCAAAAGTAGTTGCAATAAAACAAATATCTCTAAACTTGGGCATATAAAACCTACCACAAGAGGTAAGCTAGAAAATATGTTTTTTTGTCATTTTGGTGAGGTGACCCAGTCTGATGTGAGCCAACTGTTGTATGGTCTATAGGCTAGCATTAATCTAGGAAAACTCATCGTCCACTGATAAGATATAATTTTTTTCCCAGGGCACTTCAAAAATACCTAAACCCCACAACAGATGCTTCCTTTGCACATTTTATTAATGAATTATGCAAATAATTGTTTAAATAGTTACAGCAGCTCTCCGACACAATGTAACTGAACGGTAGCTGATTAATACTTTCATCAATGTTAACCTACTTTTTTTATCACTCCATTACCAACAGATGCTCAACCTCAAGAAGGATATGTCACTGGATGCATCAGCTGAGGCACCAGTTATTTCCCTTGATGGCCTGAGTGGAAAGCTAAATGCTGCACAGGGGTTGGGGGGTGAAATAGGTGGTCCCACTCTCAATGGAGACATTCCCAGTCTCAGTCTAAATAAGCGCTCAGCTGATGCTAGTGCCAAGTTCACAATGCCCTCCCTAGGACTGACTGGACCAGATATAAAAGGAGATCTAGACAGCAGCCTCAAAGCACCTGATGTCAGGGTCTCAACTCCCAAGCTCAACACCCCCAGTTCCTCGCTTGAGAAACCAGAAATCAAGTCAGGCAACATGAAATACAACGCCCCGAAATTCTCGATGCCAAATTTCAATCTGCCTCAACTCAAAACACCAAAAGCAAAAATGGATGTTTCTGGTGATATCCCTTCTGTCAGTGGAAATGTAAATACCCCAGAGCTCAATCTGGCAGCCCCAAAATTAGATCTTAAAAGTCCAGATTTGAACCTGAATGGGCCAAAAGTGGATCTGAATGGTCCTAATGTAAATTTAGGAACCCCAAATGCTGACATAGAGGCACCCTCAGGCAAAGTCAAGTGGCCCCATTTAAAATGGAAAGGTCCCAAAGTTAAAGGACCGGATGCTGACTTAAATGCTGACCTGTCTGCACCTGATTTCAGCCTCACCAAACCAAAGATTGAAGGGGATCTAAGTGCACCAGATGTTGACATTAACTGTCCCAAAGCTGACATCAAAAGCCTTGATCTAGATCTTCAAAACCCAAATCTTGACATTGACGCTCCATCTGGTAAAATCAATTGGCCTCATTTGAAATGGAAGAAACCCAGACTTAATGGCTCAAAAGCTGAGCTGGACTTAGATGGAAACCTGAACACACCTTCTCTTCCAAAAGTGGAGGGTGGAATAAATTCCCCAGATTTTGACATTAATTTGCCAAAGGCTGACCTTAAAGGCCCTGATCTAGACATGCAAACCCCAAATATTGATGTAGAGTCTCCATCTGGTCAGATCAACTGGCCTCACCTGAAATGGAAGAAGCCCAAACTGCAAGGCCCAAAAGCAGACTTAGGCATAGATGCAGACCTAAACACACCAGATTTAAATGTCTCAGCGCCGAAGATTAATGTACCAAATGCTGAGCTGAATCTCCCAAAATCTGACCTTAATGGCCCCAATGTAGATTTTGAGGGCCCAGGTCTTGGAATTGACGCTCCATCAGGGAAAATTAACTGGCCTCATCAGAAGTGGAAGAAACCCAAACTTAATGGCCCAAACACTGATATGGACCTGAATGCAGATCTGAGCACACCAGATGTTGATCTCTCTGTTCCAGATGTTGATCTGAATTTACCCAGAGCTAATATTGATCTTAAAGCACCAAATGCTGACATTGACGCTCCTTCTGGCAAAATCAAGTTCCCAACACTCAAAAAGCCCAAGTTCCAGCTTTCTGGGGCAAAGATGAAAGGCCCAGATGTTGACCTTGATGCAGATATTAAAGCACCTGACCTCAGTCTCTCTGCTCCATCACTTCATGGACCTGATGTTGATCTGAATTTACCCAGAACTGATGTTGATCTTAAAGCACCAAATGCTGACATTGAGGCTCCTTCTGGCAAAATCAAGTTTCCAACACTCAAAAAGCCCAAGTTCCAGCTTTCTGGGGCAAAGATGAAAGGCCCAGATGTTGACCTTGATGCTGATTTAAAAGCACCTGACCTCAGTCTCTCTGCTCCATCACTCAAGGGACCTGATGTTGATCTGAATTTACCCAAAGCTGATGTAGATCTTAGAGCACCAAATGCAGACATTAAGGCTCCATCTGGGAAGTTTAAACTTCCAACTTTTAGAAAGCCAAAGTGGTCAGTCTCAGGTCCTAATGTTAATGGTCCAGATACAAATCTAAATGCTGATGTTTCAGTCCCTGACTTGAGTCTCAGAGCTCCAAAGTTTGATGGCGAGTTAAATGCACCAGATGTAAATCTAAACTTACCAAAAGATGACCTGGAAGGCCCTAAGTTAGACATTAATGCACCAGATGTTGAAGGTCCTTCTGGAAAATTAAAATGGTTCAACTTCAATAAACCCAAATTTGGCACACTGAAGGGTCCAAAGGGTGACATTGATGCTGATGTGAAGGTACCTGACATGGACCTCAAAGCACTTGATGCGAATTTGAGTGCACCACATTTTTCAGCACCAAATATTGAGGGTGGGATTAAGGCTCCAGACCTCAGCATCGGCATGCCTAATGCTAAAGTCAAAGGTCCAGATGTAGATCTTAGTGGTCCAGATATCAACCCAGATATTGACATTCGCGATGGTAAGTTGAAGTTACCTAAACTTAAACTCCCGAAATTCAATGGGCCAAAAGCCAAGGCTCCTGAATTGGATGCTGATTTAAAAGCAACAGACATTGACGCCAGTCTTGTCTTACCTAAAAGTGATGTGGATGCACCTAATGTAGACCTAAAAGCATCAAGTCTCTTCTTGTCTGCACCAAAAGTTGGTCTTGATGCACCAGATCTCGATATTAATTTACCAAAAGCTGATCTAAAAGGTCCCAATGTAGATGTTCAAGCTCCAGAGGTTGACTCCCCAACTGGAAAAATCAAGATACCCAAAATAAATTTACCAAGGTTTGGCTTACCGAGGGTAAAAGGACCTAATCTCGATGTTGATGCTGACAATGTCTCTATTCCTGATGTAAATCTTAAATTGCCAACAGCTGATGCCAAAGCACCTAACTTGAATCTTTCTGCCCCCACTATTAAAGGAGATCTCAGTACTCCAGATCTGGATGCTGATCTTAAGAAAGATATTAACCTTTCGGCCCCCAAAACAAACATCGGTGTACCGGACTTCAATCTTTCTACACCGAAGATTAAGGCTCCACATATGAACCTTAATTTGCCCAAAGCTGATGTAAAGGGACCCAGTCTGGATCTACCAAAAGCAGACCTTCAGGTACCTGATCTCAACTTGAATGCACCAGCTCTCAGCCTGTCTTCACCAAAAATTGATGGAAACCTCTCAGCACCAAACATAGACACCAAGTTGCCAAAAACTAAACTGGAAGCACCAAATGTGGTTATCAACCTGCCCAAAACAGACCTCAAAGGACCAGATGCACAGTTAAAGACACCAGGTCTAGATTTTGATTCCCATCTGGGGGAATTTAATATGCCTCATTTCAAGCTTCCAGAACTGGGTCTTTCAAGTCCTGAAGTAGAAGTTCCCAGTGTTCATCCTTCAGTGGAGGCTGGAATCAAGGCACCAAAGGTCAACATAGGCACTACTATGGGAGACATTAAAGGACCCGAAGCTCCAAATGTAGATGCCAATCTTGAAAATTCAAAATTGTCAAGTTTGAAGTTTCCAAAGTTGAACTTTCCAGAGCCTAAAATTAAAGCAGCAGAGGTGTCTAATGCTGAGGCAGAGGTTCCTGTATTCAAAGTCCACAGACTACCCAGGAACAGCATTGATGACATTGCAGGAACTAGTGATACCTTTGACTCATTAAAACTTAACACAGAGGTAAAGGATTATATCGTCAGCAAAGGGATACGCTTGCCAGTGGTAAATGCAACATCAAAAGCAGGAGGAAAGATTGACCTTATGGAGAGATTGAAAATGTCAAAGAAAAAATCACCCTCAGGTACCCTCTCACCATCTGATATCGATCTCAAGCTCTCCGCCCCAAGTCTTGATGTCAGTGCCTCGACAAAAGAAGGAGATTCTGCTTTGGTGAGAGGAGGTACTTTCAAAGTAGAAAAGCCAGAGTCTACACTGGGCTTGGTAGCCCCTGAAATTTCGGCATTAGATGCAAATGACAAATTGTCATTGAGCCTCTCCAATATGCTTGGCCTTAATATCAAGGATTCAGATACTGACTGATTCTTTTTAGGCAAATCTGATAGGTAAAGCTTCAGTCCAGAAACATTGTAAATACATCTTACTTTACCAATTTTCTTCCTTAAGTTTGTGACCCTAAACTCAGATGTTGATGTAATGTTTACTTTACGCTTGCCACAGTTTTCTGCAGATAATGCAGCTACAGTACCCTCCTTGTGTAATAACTTTAAGTAGCCAAGTGAAAAAACTTGTTTTTATAAACTATGTGTATATTCCTGTTATTTATATAAGCTTTTTTTTTTTTTAAACATTGTTGATTTGGAAGTATGTTACCTATTACATTACTGCCTCAATATTGCAGGTGATCACATATTGACCTGTTTAAGTTTCTGAGAAGTGCATACTTTACCTTTTTTTACTTTTAATTTTTGAAACAGAATTGCATGAATTAATATATTTGTTAATTGCTTTCTTCAATAAATAACTATACATTTAATATACTTGATATACGTGATTCTTTAATAAAAAAAGAGATAATTCTACTAAATTAATAATTTTGTTGGTTTGCATCCAAAGTAAATTGTAGAGTGTATGAAAAATAGGCTTTCCACTTTTTATTTTACAGATCCATATTTATGTGACAAATTCCTGGGAAGCTCCCTGGGAAAAAAACGTAATTTGGTACAAATTATAGGAAAATATGGATTTCCTCAAGCTCAACCCAACTAAATATTAATTTATTACTGGAAACTTTACTTCATATAAGTTGAATTGTACGCTTAACTATTTAACGCATTACATTATCAGTCAACCCTTTGGGGTCTGCAATGCACAATCAAATTGTAGACATAATTTTTTTCAGGACAACCTGGGCAATCAGGATGTATGCTGCAGGGATGTCACATGAATGCATAAATTGGTGTGTGACTACATAGACAAAAAAAACTAAATAGAAATTGAAATCTAACAGAAATGTATTGAAATCACACAGAAAAATAATGAACATGACTTTTGGCTTTTGGAAATTGTTATCCCAAGTCTTGTCAATCAGAGGAAACCAAAATGTATTCAATTCAATTAAATTTTATTTATAGTGTTAAATCATAACAGGAGTTATCTCACGACACTTTACAGATGGATTAGGTCTAGACCACACTCTATAATTTACAAAGACTCAACAATTCCCCCTAAGAGCAAGCATTTGGTGCGATAGTGGCGAGGAAAAACTTCCTTTTTACAGGGAGAAACCTCAGACAGAACCTGGTTCTTGGTGGGGGGCCATCTGTCGCTGCCGGTTGGGAGAGAAAGAGAGAGAAAGATACAGAAATACGACTTAATATAATTATAGCAGTGGGCATAATGATGAACAGTGGCAATTATAGTAACCGTAAAGATAATAGAACTAGGACTAGGACACATACAGCACTTAGCCCCTCCGCTGGTTGCAGTGGTCGGCAGTGTTCTGCAGTGGCCACTGCCGGTATTGCAACGTATAATCCCTCTGCGACCCAGAAAGGATTTTAATCCTAGAACACCATTGTAAAATAGACGTCTGTTGAACTGCTGCCAGGACACCTCCAACTACAGACTCTAGTCTGAATTTTTAATCCATGGAATTTTTATGTTTGAAAATCTTTCTTTGACCCGAGAAAAGCTATTTAAAAACCTGTGACGTCGCAGGCGGGGTCAGTGGTTACATATAAACCCGGAAGCTTAGAAACTTTTTAGGCAGGATGGAGCAACTCTCATAGGGGCTGCGCCATTAATGTTGCATCCAGGTCTTATAAGACATCCATGTGAATGACCTGCAGCTCTGCTACATAGTGTTAATTTTGTCACCTATTTTTTATTTAGTCTTAGTCTTGTGCTAAATGTCCTTGTTAGTTTTAGTCATATTTAGTCAATCTTTTTTTGTTAGTCAAGTTTTAGTCGACTAAAAGTCTCGTCATTTTAGTCTAGTTTTAGTCAAAAGAGAACTCAATATATCTTAGTCAAGTTTTAGTCAAAACATGTTAGTCTTTTTTTAAATAACAAATTATTTCTGAGATTATTTCTGATAACCATTTCAGTCACATAGTTATATAAAAATAAATTATATAAAGTTATATACATATCAAGCCTCTTCCTTATTTCACCAGTAAATTCCTTTTAAACGACAAAAACAACCACTGAATAGGAAAAGGGTATTTTACAATAACATTGAACGCAGCGCGAGGCGTATTTCAAGCCAACGCAACATATGTGTTGTTTTTCAGACAACTGCAGCTGCAGACTGTCGTACGTCCCCCTGTTGGAATCCTCTCCAGTGAAATACAGACACACTTTTACACCGTTTAGCTGTTAGCATTTTAACCGTGTTTACTCCAGCTGCTAGCTAACGGTAGGCTAACGTTACCTGCTGTCAGGTGTAGTGTTAACTAGCCAACGGTATGCTAATGTTACCTGCTGCCAAGTATAGTGAAGAAAATGAAGAGAGATTTTATCTTAGTTTTTATTTTATGCAAAACATTTTAGTCTCATCTTTTTTCGTCAACAATAATGCATGTTAATTTAGTCTTAGTCAGCGTTTTTGGACATCGGCACAGTCTCGTCATCGTCTCGTCTTAGTCATGGAAGAAAAGGTCAGTCAATTCAATTAGTATCAAATCATAACAGAGTTATCTCGAGACACTTTACAGATAGAGTAGGTCTAGACCACACTCTATAAATTCCAAAACCCCAACAATTACAGTAATTCCCTCAAGAGCAAGCATTAGCAGTGGCTATTGCGACAGTGGCGAGGAAAAACTCCCTTTTAGGAAGAAACCTCGGCAGACCCAGACTCTTGGTAGACGGTGTCTGACGGGGCCGGTTGGGGGTGTGATGAACAGTGGCAAATAATAGTCACATTAAAGATAACGAAATTAACACTACTGCTACATACATACACTCCATACAAGGCCCTCCTGCTTGTATCAGTAGGATTATCTATTGGCTGCGCAAGCTGCCTTTCTGCTGACATCACTTGTGATTATGTGATTGGTCGACACAGCCATCAGTCAAGACAGTCAGCAGTCAAGATGGCGGCAGCTAGCGGTATAATATCCCTTTTTATATAAAAATATGACTATATAAAAATAACTATTCAGTCGTAGATTTATCATTCTGGAATTATTGTGCTTCAAAAAGTCACTGAAGTTCCAGGCCGGATTACTAAACCTCTGGAAGAGCTACCATCGCACCGAAGCCCTCTTTGTAAAGGTCCTGGTGTTAGCTATCATGCTAAAAACACAGGCAAGGTTAAAGCCTTGCGGAGAAAAGGGAGATTACGTGAGATTTTTGGATTCATAATTATTATTATTTTTATGAAGACACTGTAATTCCATGATGGATTAAAAAGCTTCTGGATGGCATAGAATCGCATGGAGGAGCTCGTTAAAAAGCCCCCCCCCCAAAAAAGGATATCTGGAGATATTAAATATGCCATAAAACATGTAGTTTTGGTGTCGTACACAACGTAGTCGACTCCAGCCTACTGCATGCTAAATAAAAGGCTCTGTAGGATGCAATAGCAATTCGTTGGAAGTGTATCAACTTACACTGTCTCTATTTTCCCTATGATTAGTACCTACTTACATAGTTCTGTGTAGGAACCTTCTTGGGAATTTTCAGGAAATATTTGTAAATTAAGGAGCTGTAACAATATAAAGTATTTCCGATTAATAAGATAAACTAGGCATGGACTATCTCACGGTGTTAATGCAGTGTGAATTTTGCCAGTCGGGAACTCATTTCTCCAAATACTCCGACACCACATGAATGCAGCATGTTAGCAATGTTATTGAAGGTGAAAAAAATGCGTATCTGTTCCGTGATTCAGATCTGCACCAAAATGTGATGGCTTCTTTTTTGGCTCATGCTGCACAATTCCACCAAATATGATGAGAATCAGGCCAGTAGTTCTTCTGTAATCCTGTTGACAGACAGACAAACCAACAGACATATGACCTCTGGGCCAAGGTGATAAATCAAAACATAATTATTTATTATTTTCTTATTAAAAACAAAAAGGCTGTCCTGACCTTTGAGGTTGATGTTGCTACTTAGTTTTCCTAAAACATTACTCAAGCTTTTACAGAGGTTGACATGTGTTTATTTCATACTGAGAAAACCACTAAAATAAACAAATAAAATTCAGTTATTTCTTCAAACATAAAACACAGAAGGACATATAACATTGATGTGAGCATTAACAGTTTTAACTGTAGTTTTGGTTTGCTAATTTAGCTAATTTGAGTTTTTAATTTGGTAGAACATTTTGTTTGGTTAGACCAAATTAAGGAGATATCTATGAAATTATTATTATTGTTGTGAATAATATCTTTTCATTTGTTCTGATATTGTTCACATAGCTCCATTCTACTGCCTACACCCCTCTGGTGGCAACAACAGAACAACAGTAAAAGAGACACAGCCATGTGATTATTGCTCCAAAGTTGGGATATACATCCTGCTAAAATGGAGTGTTCCAAAAGTAAAACAAAATATTTAATACAATACTCTGCCATTCCCTTTGTGATTTATTTGCTATCCATACATATACAGTCAGATGAACATTAACATGACTAAAGAACTATTCACACAGGACTAGTATTTTGGGGACCTCTGTAATCCAGTAAAAACTAAAAATCCAGTGCAAATGACAGACCATATTTGGTCAAACACAGAGGCTGCGATAACATTAGTCTCGTGCGAATCGGCATCGCTGTGATTCAGAGTTGTATTGGCTGCATTGGCAATTATAAATGAAAGTTTTGACATCATATGTTCGGGATAATGTTTGTAAATTTGAGTAAAATACATTACTTATCCCGTGTGAATGCATCACACAATACACAGACGTGGGGGGGGGGGGGATTTCTAAATCACATGAGGTCCCTTGGTAATACTATTACCGTGTGAATAGAGTTTAGGAGTCTACAGCTGTGTAAGTGGCTCTGTGAGTTGGCACTTCTCCGAGGATCACCAAAGTAATGAGGATACATCATGTAGGATGTCTGTACAAACATTTGTACAAATCCATATTTCACTGGATAAGTGAAAACTGTGACCTGCTGGTGGCGCTGTAAGAAAAGTCAGGGCATCACCAAAGTCATGAGGATTCATGCTCTGGGGACAATGAATCATAAGATAAGCCTTTATTGATCCCCAAAGGGAAAATTCAGGTAATTCAAATAATGAATGTCTGCACAGAATTTCAGGGCGATCTATTCAACAGATGTTGAGATATTTCAGTCCGGAGCAAAGTGGTGGAATAATGTACAGAACAACAGACAAAACAACAATGGCATCCATAGAGCCACACTGCTAGCATGGCTAAACATGTTTGACAATCCAAACTGTTCATCAGTTGTTAAGTCTTGTAAGTGCTATACTGTGTGTAAGATCCTGTGCTACCTGGAGCACCCAGGATGACCAGTTGGCCATTGTTTTATCTCTCTTTTAGAATGACTTGCTAAAGTTACTAATGATAAAAATTCGGTACAGTTTATCCAAGCTTATGAAGAATTATAAATCCCTACAAAGTACAACCCTAAAAGAAGAGAAATATACAGAGTCAAACTGGTTAATGAGTCTGTTGCCAGCGTGACGGCCAGTCCTTCTCTATCCAGCTCTGCAGCAGTCGCAGCACATCGATGCGCTGGTAGACGCGGCAAAGTTCGGTGAGCTCAGTGACCGTCTTCTGGTTGTAGCGCAGCAGGAACTCCTGGGTGGGGCTGTGGGACAGAGAGCCCTGGGTCCTGTGCTCCAGCACTGTCAGTTCATCGTAGCTCATCCCCCAGCGACTTGCAAAGTTCTTCCAGTTTTTGATGGTGCAGTGGTTGGGGTCCAGCTTGAGCCGCAGTAAGTCCAGGAGATCTTTGTCGTTCATGAGGTCACTGATCTTGGGCGGAGGGGCTGGGCAGCAGCACTTTTCACACGGGCTGCTTATAATCTGCAGTTCTTTGGGGAAGTCTGAGGAAGATTGAGTTAGCTCAAGAAAATTTGCTACATTTTTGTTTGAAATTACAGTATAATGACATTACATTTCAAATTGAATAAATAGCTCAAAAAAGTTGAAATCATTTCTTAATTTATTACAATTTCTGCCTCCTGATTAGAGGATGGATACCTTTGGACAGATATTTAGAAATTATGTTCAGGTTTGGGTCGGGCTCGGTCACATTAAGGCATTGAACATTTTAAATTTAAAACAGGTTATTATATAGGTGCGCGCCTGTGTTAACGTGCGCTTGTTGCCCCGTGTGAGCTGATGACCTCATCTGTTGACATTTCCGAATGCCTTCCTAGAGTTGCTTAATAAAAGCTTTCACACAAACAAACGTACATGTGTCATTAGTATGAGAAAAAAGATTTTAACTGTGTGGTGCTCGGGTCGGGCTCGGACAGAAATATCTTAATGCCTGTAGGGCTCGGGCCGGGTTCGGTTACTGCTCTGTCGGATGCGGGCCGGGCTCGGACAGAAAAATGCGACCTGATCCACGCTCTACTCCTGATGGCCATCAGAAAGTATGATAAATAAAGCTACTATGACAGCACTCCAATTTGATAGTTTATTGCCACACAACGGCCGTTTATTTATGATTATTCACTTTTAGTATCCAGCATGCAACCTTCTAAGCTTTCTAAGTATCTACTTGAGTTGAGCGTGTCCAGTCCTATTTTTCATCAGAAAGTATGGCCATATTGGGTGTCCTGTTACCTAGGCGCATGCCAACCCCCCCTCTCCCATCTGTTTCTATTGCCAACTATCATATACATGTTCTTACTGTTAAAATGTGTATGGTGCTGTCAAATCAATAATAATATCTTCCTAAATAGAGGCAACCGGTCAAATGGGTCAAGTGGCAGCAGATAAAGGTGGGGTTTACTGAGTAACTTAGAAATGAATATCATTCTGGATTAATGCATGAATAAAACACTCTGATGCTGTTATTTATCATTATTCTACATTTGGTTACACTTTACTTGAAGGTATCTACATAAGAGTGACATGAAACTGTTGGGGACCAAGAAGCTGGTTAAACAGTGATTTGGCTCAGACTGAGCTGACTGCAGAGACAAAGGATCTTGGCCTACATGTGAACCCCAAAGCCAGTTTCACCAAACTCCTACAGGCTGCTATCTTAAGATCAGAAGTGCCTCTTTTCTTTACTCTTCTTCTCTTTCTTCTTTTACTAAAACACACACACACACACACACACACACACACACACACACACAAAAAACACACACACACACACACACGACACAGGCTAGCCGCGTAATTCCAGAGCTAACGCTGTAGCTTCACACGTGGGATCTCCCTACGTTCGTACAGAGCTAAAACAGGAACTAGCTACCAGATCGGCTAAGCGTTCTCGTTGCCTAGCAACCCCCCCGGCTTCTTCAGCCCTCTCCGCGCACGCAGCACCACTACCGCCCTCTTGAGGCTAAATAGTTTTGTGCAGCTCACAGGAGTAGCCATCTTTGGAGTTGTTTTGGTGTTTAGAACTACACTCCGACACCGCCCCCTCCTTTGTCACTCACTCTCTCTCACACACACTCACACACACACAGACACAGACGTGTCCATGACACATGCTGCTTTGTTTTTGCTTTGTTTTTGGTTGTGATATTATAAAAAGGTATGTGAGTTTATTGTTGAAAAATTATTGTTTAGCTACTGATAATTGTGAAGTTAATAAACCTTATTATACTTAATTAGCAGTTGCTTGTGATTATTTGTGTACTTGTTGTAATAATTGCTGGTCGATCAGGTCCGTTGCTTGGATTCACCCCTTCCTTTATTTCCTTTTTAAAGGACTACCACAGAAATGAGACTGTTCCACAGTTTGATTATTGGTCCCTGACTAGCAGGGTGGTGCCCCATATTGATTGTTTGTCGATTTGATAAAGTTATTAATAACCATATTCATAACTTTATTAATATTGATAAAACATCTTTGATAATTTGCCAATGATCAAATCTGTACCCTACGAGAATCCTACAAAACTGTCATGAACTTGTCATAAACATTATAATCAAATCATAAACGTTTATGACATAACACTTCTGTCTTTAAGGGCCCTATTTTAACGATCTGAAACGCAAGTATCAAACGTGAAACGGAAGTAGCTTTGTGGGCGGATCTCTTGCTGTTGCTATGATACCGGCGGGATAAATGACTCTTGCGCCCGACGCAAATCTAAAATGGGTTGGTCTGAAGTAGCTAGGTGTGGTTTGGGCGTAACGTGCAATAAACCAATCAGAGCGTCATCTCTCATTCCCTTTAAGAGCAGGCGTGCTTGTTCCGTGGCGGATTGCTATTATGATGGCGGGTTTGCCTGGCGTACGCCAGCAGGAGCTGTCCGGGATGCGGCAAAGTAACAAATGCCGTCTTGGCCGGGTGGCGATGTTGCTGCTCCTCTCGGGCGCATCTCCTCAAGTCTGGAGAGGATTGCTGCAGCCATGGAGCGTGGGCCTCCAAACGCACCACCTGCTCCTGTTGTGCCCCTTCCTCCTCCCCCCCCACTCCATCTCCGTCCACCAGGAGCGCACATATACTCCGGACCAGATCCCGCCGGAGTGTCCAATCCCACCGTAGTTCCAACATCACGTCTCCTTAAGTCCTCTAATATTTCCTCATTTATGTCATCAACACATCCATGATTCATGGAAATGTGTAAAACACAACAAGCCACAAAGAATGCTGCGACTTTTTGAGGACTGTACTGTAAAGTGCCTCCTGACCGATCCAAACACCTGAAGCGCATTTTCAGTAATATTTTCCTTTGTAATTATGTATGGTTTGCAAAAATGGGAACTGCTGCGTCTGTGTAGATGAGAGAAGCAAAGTGTATGTGCGTTGTGCACACGCTACATTATGGCCAAGCATGCACCCCTAAAATGGCATCTGAATAACGCGCTACTGACTTTAGACCTGTCTGTGGAGGGAAAAGTCCGCTGTGCGTCGGGTGCAAAATAGGAATGATACATGCGTCGGTGTACAAAGGCAATTGCACTGAGTGCAAGATAGGGCCCTTAGTGTCATTCAGTTTTTGTCATGACAAATTAGGGTTAGGGTTAGGGTTCATGTGTCATGAAAGCGTCATGTCACTCTTATGTAGATACCTTCAAGTAAAGTGTTACCCTTCAATTTATGGTTAGTTGCTGATATGTTTGTAAAATGCTTGAGAGGCCAATGCGTGGGGATAGCCCCACACTAGCAATGTCAAGTGCCCCGAGTGTGGGCAAAGAACAATGCACGTGCCCAAAGGATTTGGCAATGAAAACAGATGGCAGGTCTTTTTCTTTTCTTTGATTGGCTATTTGCTAACTACTGTTGTCGTCATTTGCTCATAGCTGACAGAAGATTGAAAGAAGACGGAAGAAACTGTGGCTTTCAAAGTCTGCCTTTTGAAATAAAAACTTTCAACACCTCGGTGTCCACCAGCCATTAGATACTGTTTTAGACCAAACTGCTGGTAAAAATCATTGCAGGTTTAAAATAACAACAACCAGCATGACAACGCGAGAAAATTGGTTTGCTCAGCAGAGCAAAGATAGCTACCCAAATTGTTAGCGCATACAAATGGTTGAGAATTGAGCAGTATAACAATATGAGAACAGTAATGTGCCCAGTCAGATTATCACCGGTGTTAATCTGTGTAAAAAATGTGAAATTGCAACCTGTCAAATTAGGTACCATAATTGTGTGGTTTTGCATCTGTGCAATTGCCTACAAACACCACTGTTGCTGTTATTACACAGCTTACACATTCATTATGTTTTCAAAATAAAATGTCCTTGCCTCAGTAAGGCTGATGATGCTGTGAATATTTCAGGTTACAGAGAAACTTTGGTATTTTTTTACACCTAGACCCTATTTTCTCATGTTTGAGTGTCTAAGTGACTAATGGAGACATTTTTTGATATCGGTCCAGTATTGAGCGAGAATGCTCAGAGATAACACTAAGCTACAGAAAGCGTAGCTTAGTGTTATCTAAAAGTTTTTCACTGTCATGGCTGAATATTTAGTTAATTTCGACAATGTGGATGAGTAAAGTCACCTCTAGTGAGATTTCAGAAGGAGTCTTTTCTTTGAGCGATACTTGTTAGAAACATACTAAAACAAGTGACAGGATCCTTCTTATAATGCAGTCAGACACTTATAATAACAATCTGAGCCTGTCAGTGGCACAAACAGGTCTTTTAGTATATGCACATTGAGGGTGTGTAGTTGTCCCAGAGGGTTACGTTACAGCCCGTTTCGCGGCTGTCCGCTGCAGCACTCTCGCTCAATACTGGACCAATTCTTTGGACCAGAAATTGTTGTCCCCATTAGTCAATTACGCACAAAATAAGGGCCAATTTAAAAAAAAAAAAAAAAAAAGTTCCCCTTTAACAATCCACCAAAAATGCATGCAATTTTCTTGCAGAATGATTTAGTCATGATTTTCCTATAATTATAAGAAATGATATACCTGGTAATGTAGATGTTGGGCAGGTGCATTCTTCGTCATCTTGAACTGGCTATGACACAGAGAAACACAAATTATTACCACTTCACATCCATTGTACTGTTTTTTTCATCTGCACAAACTCAATTGCAAACATGCCTGAGAAAAGACTTTGCCATCACTGGAGCCATACTCATTGATTTACAACATTCATACATTCGGGCATTTTTGGATGTAATGAATAACTCAGAAGTGATATTTCTCCTTGCCTTTCACTCCATTAAGCCTCTATTCTGGTACTCCTCCCTCACTGTTTTGTACTAAGAGCTAATCCAACAGCTACAGTACATAACATGTAAAGGCAAATAGTGATGGAACAACCATCTGTTTTCGGCCTTTCTCTTGTTTTTTTTTTCTTCAAAAGTTTAGATCTGGCAGGTGCATGTCTCCTCTTATGCACGTTATGAGTCTCAAACAGTGGACCTGATGCGTTTTCACTGGCTTCTGCAATTTAAACATGTATCAACAAAAGCCACACCGCACACTACAGTACAGCAAGACCAGACAGAGAATCAAGACACTACGCCTGGAGAGATGCATACATTTTACCAGTGATGATTGGACGCACTGGAATGCACAACTTCTCTACTCAGTACCCACAGCTCACCTTTCCTGCATGTTCATTTTCAACTATGCTGTCTTTTTAGAAAGCTGCATGAAAGAAAATTACTTCTGTGTTCCTGCTCTGTTATTAGCAACACTCACAGCTGCACCTTCAGCTCAGTGGGACTGAACCACATCCTGTGTGTGTGTTCACAGCTTAAATTAGAAAGCACCCAGAGTGTGTGCCTCTGCCAAGATTGAATAGGCTTCTCTACATTTGGTAGTTTTAATAACAGAAAAAGGTTAATACGCATTTAGTTTAGATCTGCTGGATCAACTTTGATTTTCCTGGTCCAGGAATTTTGGACCGGGATAAATGATAACCTATGTCAGATTGCAGGGACTCAGGTTGTTCTATTTGGTTGACAGTTTGTTGTCAATTTTGTTGACATTTCATTGTATTGAATATTATGTACATTCACCTAAAGGATTATTAGGAACACCTGTTAAATTTCACGTTAATGAAATGATCTAATCAACCAATCACTGCTGCTTCAATGTATTTAGGAGTGTGGTCCAGGTCTAGACAATCTCCTGAACTCCAAACTGAATGTCAGAATGGGAAAGAAAGGTGATCTAAGCAACTTTGAGCGTGGCATGGTTGTTGGTGCCAGACGGGCTGGTCTGAGTATTTCCCAATCTGCTCAGTTACTGGGATTCTCATGCACAACCATTTCTAGGGTTTACAAAGAATAGTCTGAAAAAGGAAAAACATCCAGTATGCAGCAGTCCTGGGGGGCGAAAATGTCTTGTTGATGCTAGAGGTCAGAGGAGAATGGGCCGACTGATTCAAGCTGATAGAAGATCAACTTTGACTCAAATAACCACTCGTTACAACCGAGGTATGCAGCAAAGCATTTGGGAAGCCACAACATGAAAAACCTTGAGGTGGATGGGCTACACCAGCAGAAGACCCCCCCCCGGGTACCACTCATCTCCACTAACAATAGGAAAATGAGGCTATAATTAAAAATATTAACAAAAAAAAGAAAAAGATCTGCATCAAGATGGCCATAGTAAGGATGGTGACT
This sequence comes from Perca fluviatilis, assembly GCF_010015445.1. NCBI lineage: Eukaryota > Metazoa > Chordata > Actinopteri > Perciformes > Percidae > Perca > Perca fluviatilis. The sequence continues at coordinate 36,025,399 of NC_053130.1, read as the reverse complement.
GCTGATTGGTTGATGGCGGTCGCATATTCAGAGAATCCCCAACATATTATCTAGTGCAGAGATCATCAACAGGGGGTCCGGGGCCCCTCAGTTTGTGTTTACAGTTTACGTACAGTGTACTCTAAGAGTTAAGTGTATTATTTACATTGTAATATAAATGAAAACATAAATTAAACACTGCCCTGCAGTTTGGTACACTGGTACACTGCTCTGTCTGTCCTTTCATGATGAAGGATGAAATGGCCTGTGTGCCTTATGTTCCTTCTTCTGCGTGATGGTGCCGCTGTGTTTTAATGTGCTGGGTGATGTCATTTTTCCCACCGTGCGCTACATTAAAATCAATGTGACACACCTTACAAAGAGCGTGGAGGTTGTCGTTATGACTCGGTAAGATGCTTGTAAATTGTTGGCGCCCAACACTGTTGAAATTTACAGCTATACTTTGATTTCTTTGCGGGAACACCGCCATTCTTCTGCCATTTTTATCGGCTCGCTTTTGGGTCAGAAATTATTTCCGCGAAGCTTGCGCAGAGATCAACTGGGTTATAGGTTGCCAGGTTGAGGGTTATAGGTTGCCAGGTTGAGGGTTATAGGTTGCCAGGTTGAGGGTTATAGGTTGCCAGGTTGAGGGTTATAGGTTGCCAGGTTGAGGTGACAAACGTGTTGAAAAATGTATATGGTGTGTGGATTGTGTGAATAGGATGCGTTTCATACAAGATCTGGCAACTGGTCAACATTAGACAAACATATTGGTCTGATTATTTATAAAGGAGTTTGGGCCGTGCAAATTACGGGAGATTCCCGGGAGAAATAACCAAACTGGGAGGGGTCCGGGAGATAGGGCTAAAAAACAGGAGAAACACGGAAAAAACGGGAGTGATGGCAGGTATGCGTATTACTGCCACCGGTTAGGCCTAAAACGTCCGTGCATTGGGGAAGACTGGATTACGTTTGTTATATTGCATCTACATCTCACACTTCAGTGTAAAAAATTAAAGTAGATTATAAATGGTACCAAAAAGTGATCAGTTCTTCCTTTGTCCATGGCGTAACTGTCTGTCCCTGACATATGTAAAGTAGTTTTGTGATATTGTATCTGTACCAACAAACATTCACATAGAAACTCCATGGCAAAGGTGTTGATATGATAACACAGGAATAAGCTGACCTATTATATCCATATTATATCGACATGGATATATGAGACTAGATCTCTTCTTAAATGTGGATACCATAATATCGTGATAGTGTTGTATTTTCCTGGTTTTAAAGCCTGCGTTTCAGTAAAGTGATCATGATTCATTTTCTGAACTAACCAGACTGTTCTAGCTGTTTTATTATTTGCCTTTACCCACTTAGTCAATATATCCACATTATAGGTGATTATTTGTCAAAACTGTCATTGTGCTAATATTTTGTGAAAGCACCAATAGTCAACCCTACAATATCGCCACAATATTGACATCGATGTATCTTGTAAAAATATGGTGATATTTGATTTTCTCCATATGGCTCAGCTTTATGATAAAATGACTCATATTTCAAACACAGGTTGCATTAAAGGTGCTGATACTGACCTGTCTGATTCTGTCTGTGGATGATCTCAGGTATCCAGAGGACATGGAGCTCAGGTGGAGGGTCACAGCATCTGCTGGAGACACATTCCTGATATCAGACCACTGCAGCAGTACCTAGCGCTGACACATATGCTTAAACAGTTCACAACGACAGAAGACCGTTTCAAATGTACTGTACATTCTCAAATAGTGGCCTGGTCTAAATTTACCTTCGGAGCAGAGAGAGGCCTTTGGTAGGGACAGGTCTTTATTTACGGTATTTGATTTATATATTTGACCTACTATTTGAAAGAAGACAACCTGATCTCACAGAATTCTGTGAAATGAACACGACCCCTTAATTCAAAATCTTTATTACATGGCTTGGTTGAATTCTAATGTAGAATGCGGTCTGTTATTTCTTGATAACAGACCGCTGCTAAGGATAACACACCGTTGCCATGCAAAAGCAGAGCGTTGCCATGGACGCAGTTCTGTTCACTCTGGAGGACAGCTATCAATCAATCCGCTGAAAGAAGTCCGGATAATTTAGCCTATTAGCTGTGGCAAAAAGTGGGGAAACGTGGAGCAACCCTGTCGGGGTTGTATTCGCTCATAGATATATAGTATTCGCTATAACAACCGCCTCGCTCTACATTATCCCTTACGTAGCATATTCATGGAATCGCAAAACATTCCGTTATGGGCCCACGGAAGAATTCTGTGAAATGAACACGGATCACCTTTTCACACATTCCGTGCCACCACCACGTAATGAGCTGTTAACAATTCGTGATCATTTCACGGAATTCTGTGAGGGCTGAAGAAGACTACCTCTTTTCTGTTCCTGTTTCATTTAGCACTTCCTCCATGTTGTACCTACTCATAGTCTCTATGCTCAGTTTATATTTTGTATTTCTATTATAGTTATTTCAACTAATTTGGATCTTCTTGCGCACCTAGTTTGTTTTTGTCATGTATGTAACTGCTAAAACACTACTCAACTTTCAAGTTTTATTTGTCATATACTCAACATATTTCTACGTTATGCAGTGAAATGCCTTTTTACTAGTACTCTGTCTTTCGTTTTTTTCCCCAGTTGCTTGCACTTTGCCAGGAGGCCGTGATGTTTCCTGTTTCCTGTACGGGACTCTCACACCGCCTCAAAACACAGCGCCAAGCCTGATCCATGCTAACAGGACTGGCCACCGCAGCAGGACACAGGGTGGAGTTCCTCCAAAAGTTGAATCCGTCTCAACTTTTCGCCGCAGGCCGCTGTGGTATTTTTGCTCCCCCGACTGCCGCAGACTAAATGCACTACCCGTTTTTGTTACCCCTCTCCTTGGTTTCATGTGGTTTATGGAGAAGAAGAACCAGGAAATGAGTCGGAGGAAATGCAAGGCTACCAAGCCACGGCTAAGCGGACCAATCACAGTTGTTGTGGTCTACGTCGCCGCAACGTGTAGTTAGATTACTGGAGAGACCCGTCAGGCTACATCGTAGGGTCTGTATCTACACGTACGTACCTATGGCGTGGATTCAATGCAGAACCATAAATCAGGCTTCAGTGCTGTGGCAATACCTTATGCTGACTTGACCATGTGAGCCATTATGGCTTCGTCTTTATTTTACCATGCCTTTATTGTTTGTGCCGGCCACTCTGCCTTTTATTTGAGAATTTACAGTACGTATGAACGCTGATAGAGATAGTACGTCCATAAATGCTTTGTGAAATGAATCATTGTGGTTGTACCCCCTTATTTACCGTTAGGATCTGTCACCTGCACTGGATAATTGGCCTCCAGTGACTGTGGGAGAGACAAGGGCGACAAGAGAATATTAGAAAGAGAATGAATAAAGTTGAAGAGAGTAGGGCTGTGTAACAAATTCAATACTTTTTAGGCACCGATGGAATTGCCTTCTTAGTATTGAGTATGAAAAAATGCTTCCTCATCCAATACCAAATTTCAATACCGAAGGAGTAAATCTCATCAGAGTCAGTGAGCCAATCAGCACGCAGCATGCTTCTACCAAGTTCTAATAATGTCTGTGATTGGCTGTCTAACGTTACACGTCGTAGAGACACGCAGGAAAAACTCGACGTTACACAGAGACGCCGCACGTAGTTGGAACTGGAAAATAAATAAAGGATTTGTGCCATAGTGTTGTAATCTCTTTTTTTTTAAATGCATTTTATAAAATTGGTATCAAAAAAAAGTATTGTGCAGAAACCGGTATCGAGGTCATGGTATTCGTATCGGTACTAATATCAAAATGTTTTGAACGATACCCTGCCCTAGAAGAGAGAAACCTCTGTTAACTCTTCTCTTGGGAGCTTTGTATTCAGTCTGTTCATAAGACTGAGGCAACATTCAACATGTAGTCTGTAACTGTCGAGGAAAATGACTCTCCTGTGTGCAAAGATAGGGAAGAGCCTGCCAAAACCTGTTCTTCAATGAGCCCCTGGGCGCTAGCAATCACAGCACAGTGTGTTCAGTTATGGTACATTTCTTAGCAGATTACTTTAAGACTCTGCTTTCTGAGGAAGATCAATGAGAAATCAGCAGAAAGCAAACTGGATAGAAGACAAGTCAAGACAATGAGACCGTTAAACAAACACAAGAGTAAAGAAAAGATGCTTACAAATTCTGCCACAAAGCTGGTGGTGTCTGTGTCTTCCACAGGTTCAGAGCTGCTTCGGTCTGTTACAAAAAAGGAAAACATGCTTTAATATTGTGACTATATGCTGTCACCTCTGCTCATTCCATCCACTTCCTACATATCACCAAATTATCAACTGCAGAGATGCAGAGAAAAGCCACATCCTCCAGCCAGCGGGTTTATTTTGGTATGAGAGTATGACGTAGTTTGGACATGTTAATGTAGGCAGTAAAACTGGCTAGTGATGACACATCATGATCATTTAAAGGAGGTAAACTGTCATTTGGAAGGCAGGGAGACTTTTTCATCATATTGCCTTATGTCATATGATCGTTATATAAGCTACATTAGTCAGCCAAATAAAAAAAGTGTGAGTTTAGGTGTGTTTCCCCTCCAGCGTTTAGTGCATGACAGCTTCTCAGAAACAATGAAATTACTGTTCAGCACCAAGATGGAACACTCTTAAATCAAATGCCCTCAGCACTGAAAAGGAATATTTTGAACAAGCACGGATTCACGGATGAGTTGGGCGAGCAGCACAAAGGCAGCTTTTCAGCTCCAGAAAATACCTGACCGGGGCTATGTGGGCCTGCATCAGTCTACGTCACTGTACAGCCATTGTATCTAAAGGGCTCCAAATAAAGAACTCACCTGGCCTTTCTTGGGTTACACTCTATGACGATGAAACTTTATTTTGCATGGGAAACTAGAATACGGATTAAGTGATCAGGTGTAAGCAGGCTGTTTTTCCTTCATTCAGCTTTAATGTGTTCAGAGAGGAAAGTTAAAAAAATAAAATAAAAAAATGTACATTTCTGTAAACAATCTGTAACATTCTTCTTTAAGTTCATATCTATGTTCCCATCCTTCCATAAGAATATAGAGCAGTTTTGATGTTGTATCATGTTATAATGCTCCATGACATGTTTTATCTTAACACAGGGAATATTGGACTATAGCTAAAATTAACAAAAAAAAACAAAAAAAACGCAGAATTGAATCTTAATCGCAATATCTGGCAGAAAAATCACAATTAGATTTTTTCCCCCAAATCGTTCAGCCCAGTGGATAGACAGGAAGTGGGAGAGAGAGAGAGAGAGAGAGAGGGGGATGACACACAGCAAAGGGCCGCAGGTCAGATTGGAACCTGGGCCGCTGCAAAGGACTCTCTACTGGGTGAGCTAGAGGTCGCCCCAGCACATCACGAGATCTTTGAACAGTTTTCATCCCAAAGCCGTCACCATACTGAACTCCCAACTGAAAGCACCCCCCCAAATACATGCCAGAATTAATGTGCAGTAATCCAATTATTTATACAGTGTATCATACTCAAAGCACTTTACTGTCAGAAATGGACTTTTATGAATGGAATTTTAATACAGTTTTTAATTGTATACATTGACAAGGAGTGTATGGTAAATTTGCTGGCGTATGTGTGAGTATGAGTGAGTATGGATGGACGATCTATCTATCTCTGACTTAGTCAACACTCCAGTCTGATTTTAAAGAGTGTTGAGATAGATAGATAGATAGATTGCAGGGAGCCCGGCCGAGCCTGCTGGGGAAGCCGCTACAGCACACACAGCGGCCGGAGAAATGTGCACAACCGAGATGTTCATCTAACATTTGTAAAAAAAAAAGATACAGCAGCGGCTTTATTTTCTCCATAGGCTTAGATTACAGCTGCCAGATTATTTCTCTGTTTTGTAACTCGATGATTCATAGTGTCATGCTGTAATGCAGCACAGCCTGCCTCAGCAGCCTATATCTGCTTTAAACTAAATATCATCAACTGAAAGTATGTGCTAAGATCATTGTTCAACCTGTTGCAAACTCCTTTCAAACAATCCATAAGAAGAGCACGCTTAGGCTCGCTAACAGCATCTCTTCTGACTCCATGCATGTTTTCAGTTATACCAACTTCTGCCTTCTAACAGGCGATATAGAGTTCCTTCGTTTAGATACAACAGGCTCAAGAACTCTTTTAGACATCAGTGTATCCTGTTGCTGAACCAAAACCAGTTTGCTGCCAATTCAGATCTGGATCAGAAGATATCACGTAACATGGTTCTTCTTCTTCATGGCTGTTGATATGTCTTCATCTTTGTACTACATGTGTAATTGTTGTCTAGCTCTGTGTGTATTTTTCTTTTTATTTCTTCTTTTGAGCGGGGCTGCTCGGGAACGCAAAATTAATTTCAGTGTAAACTGAAATTAATTGAAAGTTGTATTTTGCACAGGGGATGGCCATCTGTTTTATAAACTATATTTACTTTCTGTGACTGTGGTTGGCCGCGAGCGGACTGTTTAAAGGTTAAAATGACAAAGGTGAAGATTGACGTTATTTTTTATAATCTTCAGTCATCAGTAACTCCAAAAAGCCTCCCACATTTAAGAGCACTCGTCATTCTATGGAGGCACATGTGCATCATTACAATTCTTTTTCACACACACACACACACACACACACACACACACACACACACACACACACACACACACACACACACACACACACACACACACACACCCCTTCAAAGGAAAATGAAAGGTAAATCCCCACCATGACAGCTCTGTAGACCAACCCACACTAGGAAATGTTGACATGTTGCACTTTGCTCCATTGTTGTTTTCAGTCTCTATTTCTATAAAGTAATTAGTTATTGGGTATATGAGTGTGGATTTAACAATTCAAGGCTGACTAACGTGCTGAACACACTTGTTTTTCTTTTCCATTTTTGTTTCATCCTGCTATTGCATTCATTCAAACTACACTCTTTATTATTTTTTTCGTGCACAATAAAACCTTTGCACGTAGATGTATAGAAATTTCACGCTGCAATAGCGTGTCAGAGAACTTTAAAGGACTCACCATATAATTAGCTTTCTATATCAGCCAATAAACAACAAATTGACATTAATGCCAACCACTTCCCAAAGCAGTTCAGTCTAGTTTCAGAAGCAGGCATTGCCTGAAACTGGTAACAGTCAGAAATTCCTTTTCTATTCTTGTACCTCTGGAGCTCAGCACAGTCTTCCATACTGTACCACATTCGCACTGATTTGCTGCCTTGCCACAACACTCGCCTGCTTGGACAACCTATCCTCAGTCAGGGACTTCAACTCACAGTATGGAAACAGCTCATGCACCCCCCCTGCCATGTGAAAACAACCAGGATTCAACAATAAGGGTTGCCTGATGGCCCGGGGCAATTAAAAAAGTCTGGCTAGTAAATATAACAAACCACTTGTCCCATTTTATAAATTATGTAATCTTTCTCTTGCCCCCTCCCGTGGCCCATGTCGGAGAATACTTGTTGAATGATGACACAACTACAGCAACTACAACTACTACTACTACTATGTTTTGTGAAGTTGACCACAAGTTCAAGAGTCCAAGGCATAAAACATGTCTCATATGCAGTTATTGTAGGTTTAGAAACTAAAAAATACAAACGTTCCAACATCAAACTCTATGACAGTAGAAATGATGGTACCTTAAAATGTAGTCTCTTAACTCAGCTATGACACTGTCCATGGTGTGTTTATACATTATAAATGAAGATTGAATATAAAAATATACATGAGTCTTTGTTGTTATTTGATAACCACTAATAAAAAACAATTTGTATACAGTAGGGGCCAGTAAAAATTGTAGAGTAGAATTGTATCTATTTTCGCACGACTGGGCAAATGAAAAAAAAAACATTAAAGGGGTGATAGAATGATTATATGCGGTATTTCACACTGTTCCTTAAGGTCTCCTAATAGGATATGTAACATTGATTGGGCTGAAAATGGCCTGGTATTTTATGGGCCCTTATCCATCCCTGTGTTTTGGCCCTATTTGGAATGAGAGCTTTTCTTCCAAATATGGTATGCTCATGAATATTTAGATGAGCTGCGCGCTGATTGGTTGAGCGAACCACATACACACACACTGGAGACGAGACAGTAGGTCTCATATTTCAGACACTGCAATGTTTCGTTACTAATTTCACTTTTTTATGTGAGAAATCAACAATATAAAGCTCAAATATGGGCCGTTTTACGAAAATTGATGGCTAATTGCAAATTTGGTTAGACGTGTCAGACTTCAGGAGGTCCACACAGTCTGATGAGACAGCGGCAGCCCCTGCTCCATACCCAGGAGAAAGTCACCGTTTCTGGGTTACTGAACTACCAGGGCTCCATGGAGCTGGCCAGCTGCTGGCATAACTAGAGTATATTTACAGTTTGAATTTCGTCACGCCACTTATATAACGGCTACCCTAAGGTCTTACAAAGCTAACACTTGTGTCCGATTTCAATTTAATGCATTTTTGTAAATGTGAGGGGTTTCGTTAGCTGCTAGTGTCCCTTCAATCCTATAGGTAAAGATCGCGGCTAGCTAGCTAGCTACACTTTCGGGATAACTATAATATACTGTATTTACACTGAATTTCGTCATGCCACTTATATAACAGCTACCCTAAGGTCTTACAACACTTTTACCGGCTGTGACGGAGATCCATTTAGCTCACAGCGAGCCGGGGTCTATGACGGAGGACACGCCGGGTGGCGAGGCAGCAACGGCTGCTGTCACGTTGGCCTGCTGAGCTCCTGCTGAACTGCGACACAGTCCGACAAAATTTGGAATTAGCCATCCATTTTCGTAAAACGGCCCATATTTGACCTCTACATACAGTAGTTGATTTCTCGCATAAAAAAGTCTCAGAAGTGAATTTAGTAATTAAATAGCAGATGAACAATGTATACAATTTCTGAGATCTGCGTGACCTAGATTCAGAAGACTAAGGGCGTTTTCACACATACCTCGTTTGGTCCGGACTTTCGGACTTTTTAGTTTGATCCGAACCAAAATTAAAGGTGTGAAACCTCCCCCGGACCACGGTCCGGATCAAAAGACCAAATTTTGGTCCGACAAAAAGAGGTGGTCTCAGTCCGGACCAAACTGAACCATGGTCCGGTTCGTTGATAGTGTGAAAGCATTTTTTGGATGGTTCGGACTTTCGGACCAAATACAGGAAGCTCTGGCAGGCTCTCCTCGTGTTACAAGACCGGGGAAGCTCCTTTAAGGAATAGCTCGGTGCTTAGTGAGAGAGAGAGAGAGAGAGCGAGAGCGAGGGTAAATGCGCTCAGAGCAGACAGCTGTCGGCTATCAGAGCAGAGAATACATCAGCAGTTTATTTGTTAAGTGGTAGTAAATGTCCAGTGTAGGTTTCAGTTTGTCTCTGAATAAATGCTCCAGAAAGAAAGTCCCGTGTCTTGCTTCTCTACATCACAACAAAACAAAAAGAGCCGCGGCACTAGGGGAGAGCAGCGGTCAGTTGAATAGCCTAAACTCGGACCCAGAGAGAGGATACGAGAGGACGGGGAAGCCGTCAACAAACCAATCAATTATAATTATCTGGAGACGCAGCTCACGTATGTGATGACGGCAGGACGTAGTTTTGTCACGTAGAGATCTTTAGTGCGCTTGCAAAACTGCAGTGTGAAACCAAAACTTACCGGATCAAATGTATACAATGTAACAAAAACATGAACCTTGGTACGGACCTTGGTTCGGACTTTCATGTGTGAAAACGCCCTAAGCTGACCTCAGGTCAGTGGTGTAGCCTATGTAAATGTTGGGGCATGACAAAGAGAGAGACTAGAGCCAAATGAGGAGCTGCTGAGTTGATGTCAACTAGACGGCTTGTTGAGATTCGCCCGTTTTCAGCAGCAATTTCAAATAGTGAGATTCGCAGAGGAAAGAGGTGTCAATGGGATTTTGAGGTTCTATGTATGTCCTGTTTACCCTCCAAACTGTTGGTTTTCAACTATGACAAGGTAAAATCGGTTTTGCATTCTATCACCCCTTTAACGTTAAAGCCTGCCACCACTGTTACAGGAACATCCATTTCTTCAACACAGCCACATACTGCTTCCCTGGAGACAAGCTCCTGGGGCTGCGGCGTTCACTCCCATCAGTTATAGTCCATGTGGGGACAAACAATGCAGCTGGTCAGCAGTTTGAGCTGACCAAAAGACTTTTTAACTTTTTGTGGAAAGTTTTTATTTCCTGTCCTATTCCTACACTGGCCCATGGAGCGGGGCTTTTAAGCAAAATCCCAGCATCCACTCAATCCACCTGCAGACCTCAAAATATAGGTTTAATTGACAATTTTACTTCTCCCTCTTGAGAACTGACAGAGTCCCCCCCAACATGCTGGGTAGCTCAATGCTAGCGACCACCTTGCAGCACACTCTACAGTCCTCTTCATGTGACTGACTGTTTACATCCCCCCCACACACCCTACAATTAGGGATGCACCAAAATGAAAATTCTTGGCCGAAAACGAAAACCGAAAAAGAGGAAACCAAGACTGAAAACCGAAACACTGAAAGAAATTAAGCCAATTATTAGTACCATTGCATGTATGGCTATGACCGTGTACTAACTTTACTAAAATCAAGGCATTGCAATTGTATAAATTAATATCTAGCAGAAATATGGCTACAATCTGATAGTCACATACAGTATACAGTAGCCTAAGAACAGAATAGCTTACCTATTGTTGTTATTATTATTATTTGAGGCACTCTGCAGGATTTCACTGAACATATCAGACAGCGAGGGTGCATGCCCCTCATCTGGTGCAGAGAGACAAGTCTTTTTTTCTGCGCTCTGATCTCCTGCGCTGGGCTGCGCCGTTCGCGCTCGCCTCCACCGCGGGTTCTCCGCATCCATCGCGGCCTGGATCATTTCTCGTGCGCGCTGCTTTATTTCCGCATCCAAGTAATGGTCTTTATAACGCGGATCAAGTACAGTCGCGATGAAGTGCAGAGGATCCGAACAGATCTCAGTGAAACGTGTGCTGACAGACTCTAAGAGCACTTTTCATTGTTTTCACTCCGTGGTCCGTCTCAACCTCTTTGCTGAGGAGACGCTTTGCAGGTGGAACGGATCGGTACTGACACACGTGCAGGTCGCGGTTTCTGTTTGCGTCATCACAACATTTCGGCCGTATTGTTTCAGTGATAAGAATGCCCTTTTGGGCCATTTTCGGTGGCCAAATATTCGGTTCATCCCTACCTACAATCTCCCTCTTCTATATATCAGGCCAATGTTTCCAGCACTGGGCCCAAGGCCCAAATCACAGAACGCGCGTGCGTTAATCACTAGGGGTGGGAATCACCAGAGGCCTCCTGATACCATATCATCACGATACATATGTCACAATACCATATTATTGCGATTTTAAACTGTGATATATTGAAATGTATTACCTTTTTTCCAACTTCAAATTGTTCCCAATTTCAAATGACGTACCCAAAAGGAAACTTTGTCAACATCTTTTTTATCTATAAAGAAACATTTCTCTGTTTGTTTATCTCACTTCAATTTTATTGCTGAAAAATGGGATTTTCAAGCAGACAAACTGAACAACACATGAATAATAAAATATCGATATAATGTGTATCAATACTAGCCTGACAAGCCAGACCCACATCCAGATGTTGGGTCTGGGAACTCACCATTGACAGAGCTCAATCCGAGGGGCGGGATAAACGGTCGTCTTTCAAATTCCCTCTGCACGTAATAGGATAGAGCTGCAACCAGGCAGAGCAACGAAGAACGTAGCGGAGTTGATAGATTAAACTTTGGCCGTATCCGGTCGGCAAAACTCCGAACACATCTTCCTTTTTTAAGAATGATTTCAGTGCCGTTCTTTGTTCTTTTCTCAAAGAAAAGCTGAACTTTAAGTCTTACAGAAGACCGCTGTTCCCAGGAGCAGCAGCAGCCATAAGCCCCGCCCACCGACTCTATACACGATGTGATTGGCCTGACCAGAGTTCGTAAACCAACGGAGAGTGCCTAGACTCCCTGGCTGCAAATTAATTATTATAATTATTTACATTATTTGCTGCCGCTAGGGTGCGTCTAGATTTCTAGGCTATATCAATACAGTATTGCCACGGAAAATATCACGATACTATGCTGTATCGATTTTTACTGTCCAAGCTTGCAATAGGGTTACCACATAATGATTGTAATGTAAAAACAAGACATTGCTCTCTGCGATGGGTTACCTCCTCAAGCAGTGAAGTAATAGTTGCCTGGAAGGAAGATCCACCAGAGTTATCATATTCTAAGAAACATTATGCAGTAATATCAATTATAGGTGATTTCTAGGTAATATGCTCAAAAGTGCAAAACTACCAGTATATAACTTAACATTGCAGCCCTGGGTGGCAATCCCCTTTAATTATAGTGCATACAGTATTAGGACTTACAGCCAGTTACCCAATTATCAAGTGTAAGTCGAACCCCAGATCAGTTGAGCATTGTTTCTCCCTCTCTGGGAATGCAGAGGCATGTGACTGCACGCTCTGGATAAAGTTCAAGAGATGAAATATAAACCACATCAGAATACATTGCTAAGGGCCATAATTCCACACAGGTGAACCCAGCTTTCCTCCGTTCTGACCACCCATGTCTTCTGTATGGCAAAGAACAGTTTGTAAGCAGCCTGTGGAGTGGGCGCTTTGCTTTATCCTGACTTTGTTTCCACACATGAATGGATGTGAATGGCATGCCAACACTTGACCAAGGCCACACTCAAGTCTAGACTGAAAGCAGCTATACACACACACCTTGTACAAACTCTCTGCTACATGTGTATATACGGTAGGCTACATAGCTGATAGTGGGTGGTAAGTGGGTCTCTTGTAGGCTAGTATGTGTGTATCTGAATACGATTAGATTGGTACAGTATATTAATGCTTAAATTACCTCTTTAATGACATATCACCCAATCTAAACGGGATGTTTCTCCCTGATCAGAGTCAAAAGAAAACATTCTGCAAAAACTTACTGTACTTTTTAAATAGCTTAATGTACTAATTGTATCTGTGCAGTGGGTAACTTGAAGCAAATGCTTTAACATTTTGGGAAACACCCCTATTCACTTTTATACTGCCAGTTGGATAAAGTTTGATACCAACCTTATGTTGTGTTAAGTACAGAGCTGGAGTCAGAATGTGGTTAGCTTAGCTTAGCTTAGCATGCAGACTGGAAGCAGGAGGAAACAGCTAGCTAATGCCTGTATAGTGACTAAAACGCAAACATGTGTTCCCAATCAAAATGGCAACCCATGCTGCAGTCAAAGAAGTCAAGTTTCAGTGAATAGATCAACTTTTTATCCAAACATATCTAAATTAGTGCCAGCCGATAACCAAACTGTATGAGTCAACCCCGAGACGTGCAGGCCTTGAGCTATTTAAGTCAAATTCAACTGTTTCCAGCCACAGTGGAGTATAGGTGAAGTAAGAAGATTGAAACAAAAGTGACATCTGATTGGTTCACTAGTTCTACTGTCACAGCTGCAAACCCACAAGCCATCCGTGTAAATGCGTTAATGGTTCTCACATTGCTCAGCTGGGATGTGAAGGGGCGAAAACAAGTCTAGTGCTATAAATTACTAAAAACCTATGACAAGTTAATGATGTAATCAGATAGTGGGCGTAACTTGGCTCACTATTCCAATAACTATGCTGTTCCCAGTCTTTGTTACTTGAGAATATGTTTGCTGATGCATTAACCTTTTCATACGCTGTCCATATTAAGAAAATAAATTCAATAAAGTTACAACCAGACTACCTTGAATTTCCATTTTAAACTTTGCAGCATCCCCTTTTCACTTAACTAAAACTCCACATCTGCAATTAATGGCAGTTTAGTAATGGTGAAGGGAACTACAGTGTTTACTTGGATCATATAGGATTGCAGAAAAACAGCCATTAACCCGCAGGGTGACTAAACACATGTTCATTATCCAAACATGGTGTGTGAAAGTTTGTTACACTTAAAGGAAATGATCTAGTCAGGTGTAAATACTATGCCATGAGATCATGTTTGCTTCTGAGGTGAGACAGCAGGTGTTGGAAAGCCAAACTTCTTTGATGTGTACATATTGGTGAATATGGAACAGAATCAAAATGTATGAGAGAAGTTCTTCAGCTGTACAAGGCCTACCGTTCACTACAGAAGCTAATGCTTTTGTTATGACTATTATTGTCACTGTTCATCACACCCCCAACCGGCACCATGAGACACCGCCTACCAAGAGTCTGGGTCTGCCGAGGTTTCTTCCTAAAAGGGAGTTTTTCCTCGCCACTTGCTACAGGCACTGCTAATGCTTGCTCTTGAGGGAATTACTGTAATTGTTGGGGCTTTGTAATTATAGAGTGTGGACTAGACCTACTCTATCTGTAATGTGTCTCGAGATAACTCTTGTTATTATTTGATACTATAAATAAAATTGAATTGAATTGAATGCGTCATCCAAAACAACAGGACAACATGGGAGAGGGACACTGTCACTGAAAACCAGAACAAAATTGTACAATCATATTTATAGTTGTGCTATCTCATATAAATCACTGAATCATATGTAGACAATGCCTTCCCTCACCTTTTAGCATTTTAGCAGGATGAAGCTAAAGGTTGCAACTAAGGTCTTTATTAATGTTTTATAAAGACATTAATAAGAACAACTTTGGGATTGGCTGCCAGGGCTGTAGCTACCAGTGACTAGACTGTAACAATTTTGGGGTTTCTTGACCCAAGGAGGATTTTACATTCTATGATCACAAATAAAACTGTGTATTTTAGATAGGGCTGCACAATATGAGGAAAATATCTAATTGTGATTATTTTGACATTATTATTGCGATTGCCATATGAATCACGATATTGGAGAGAATTATCATTTTTGTTCTCATTTTCATTGAAACATATTAAAATAAAATAAAAATGATTATAGTGAGGATCTGTAGCTAAATATAAATCTTCCTCTTCTAAATATTGGGGCGGAAAACCCGTTGAAGAGCCCTGGTATCTAGACAACTGAACAGACAGTAGGCTACTATCAGTCTGTAGGCTTTCCATTATTAGATTAGAGGAAGGCTTCTTTTTTCATATCGTGGAAACTTTCTTAGTTGAGGATGCGGATGGCTAACCAGGAAACACTTGCTGTTTTCCCCAAACTAACGGTGCACACAAATGTTCTAAATGTATCTATTAAGGTAATCAAATCAAATATTTTAAATATAATTATTGGTGTTACAATAAAAATAAATATAAGGCATGGCAAGATCCATTTAGCAGGTCTGAAAGTTAGAGTAAGATCGACTAAGATCATGTAATACCATTGAAACGCGGCTTTAAATCCGACCTTTACCACTGGAACATCTGTATGGGTACACTAGCTATTATGGACGCAGAGTTTTAGACACAGGAATATTTTACTTACCGAATGGTTCCTTATACGCCCTCAAACTGCTCATTTTTGAATCTGTGACGTCTGCCATGCAGGGAATCGTATCAGGGTGGGATGTAAAGTGTCGATATAACGTTAGGAGATTAGAAACAGACCGTAATAATCCTTCAGTGGGAGGGAAGAGGAAGCGCCGACAGCGGCCCGGCGGCGGCAGCTCAGCTCGCTCTAATGCAACACCTTGCTGATGAAAAGGTACTAGGAGCCGTGCTGCCTTCATGGTCCCCTCGGCATTTCAACCACTCCATTTAAGACGTCTTTAATAAAGGCGCTGTAGACCTATGCATTGTATATTGTGTAAAATCATCATACTATCAATATTGAATGTAAAAATATATTTTTTAATTTCGATGAGAATTTGAACACTGAATTCATTGTCAACTTATTGGTTTTATCTGGCCAATTTTATTTAAAATAAACGGAGTGTCTATTTGCACCCCCGGTACATAAACGGAGTGTCTATTTGCACCCCCGGTACGAATAGCCTCGGCCACACAGCTGAGCTATTTACACCCTGTGACGTAACAACAAAAAAACGTTGCTCGCGTGCACCGAAATCATGGCGGACGTTCATCTTCCATGACCGCAGAAACTGGCATATTAGGGAAGTTTTGTCTCTAAAGTTTATAACAATTGAATTTCTAGCGGAAAATGGATACTACAGTTGCGCTTTCTGTCTTCAGTGCAAGCATACAACCGTTAGTTTGTTAGTTAGTACCTATTTTTTTGTATACAGTATAGTTACCTAGCAACCGAGGCTTGAAGAAACCAAGTGGTAAAAAGTTGTTCAATTTCCTGGAAGAACTGCTAGGTGAGTGGTTAGTTCGCTTGCCTTTGGTATGGGAGTTTGGAGTTCGATTCCCCTGTGTGGTGATCCTGCAATTTGGATTGGATAATTGCATGCAATTGCGCAAGTCAGGACCCGCGAACGCGATTTTTTTTTTGCAGGGTGGTAGGGGAAGACTCATGAATAAGCCTGCTCTGGTTGGGTTGGTTAGGTTTAGGCAAGAGGAGTGGGATGGTTATGGTTAGGGTAAGAATGTCAGGGCGATAATATTCCAAAAAGGTGTAATACATGAGTAGTATGGATAACTGTGTGTAAATATATGCCAAGGTACTGTAAATGCACAGGGGTGCAAATAGCATACACTGCTAATTGTACCAGGGGTGCAAATAGCATACACTTCTAATTGCACCAGGGTACAAATAGCATACTGCTAATTGTACCAGGGGTGCAAATAGCCTCACCCTTAAATAAATGCAAAACAACAAATGTTACCCCCAATTGATCCTTCGCTAAGCCACACCCAAAAACTGCCACAGGTCATTCGTGGCTTAGCAACTGTAACTAGGCCTGGGAGGTCTGTCAAGCTTTCAAGCGAGGGAAACACACCGAAGCGTTGTGCTATGGATTGTACAAATCCGATACCCGGTATCCTAAAAGTTTGGACGGGGTGGTGGAATTTTTTCTCTTCCCGAAACCTAACACCCAAGGGGAGAAATGCCGAGCAGGGATCAAGCAGTGTGGGAGGCCCCATTCACAACTAACTAAATGTCGATAGGATTAACAAAAACACCTACGTTTGCTCCAAGGCAAAACACGCTAATGTTAGCTAGCTAGCTAACTCAGCACAGCATTGCTTGGAAATAATGACGGTTCTTTGTTCATAATGCATATATTTGAAAGTAAAATAAAGGACAATTCCGGCGCAAAACAAACCTAGGGGATAATAACAGATGTGTACCCACTCTGTCGTTCTCTGAAACATGTTTTCATGCTAATCAAATGTGTTGTAGCTTGAAAGAATCTAGCGCGGACCACTGATTAGCTTACAATGCTAGTATTCGGGGCACAGGGAAAGTAAATAAATAAATTTATACCACTAAAAAGGCTCAAAACACTTTAACGGTAGCATAATGAGGGTCCCTAAATGTTAACCGAAGCATTGAGAACTTTGTAAGTGTACAGACAGTTTATTAAAAAGATAGTTTAGAAAGACAGTCGCGTTCTCATATACAGGCGGCCGCCGTCTTGGGAGCTACTGTCTTTCTAAACTATCTTAGTTTAAAGTTAGGATTCTGACTTTATTCTCAGAACTCAGATACATTTCTCACATGTGGTCTTAATACTCTTTCGTAGTCACCAATATTGTACCAGTACCTGTAAATAAAAACTGTAGACTTTTGAACAATCTGGTCCCCCTTTCATCAAATCTGACTCTGTCTCCCTAAATCACTCAATCATTGGTGGATTTTATGCTTTTTGTCAGCACTAATGATATGGCAATATCAAGTAACAATAGCAGTTCAATTCAATTTTATTTATAGTATCAAATCATAACAAGAGTTATCTCGAGACACTTTACAGATAGAGTAGGTCTAGACCACAATTTATAATTTACAAAGCCCCAAAAATTCTAATAATTCCCCCAAGAGCAAGCAGTGCGACAGTGGCGAGGAAAAACTCCCTATTAGGAAGAAACCTCGGACAGACCCAGACTCTTGTGGCGCTTTTCCATTACATGGTACCTGCTCGACTCTACTCGCCTCGACTCTACTCGCCTCAACGCGCTGTGCGTCCGTTTTCCATTGCAGATTTAGTACCGCCTCAGCGTGGCTGGTCGTCATAGCGACTGCCGTGGGCGTGGCTTAGTAGCGTTGCTTTAATGGCTTTTCCCAATGGCTTTTCCCCGACTCATTTCCAGGTTCTCCGTCTGAACATGATATCAAAGAGATAGTTAATGTCTCCTGCTCCAGATTTCGCACCGTGGTCAGAAAGAACAGGGGAGACACTTAGTTTCTCTCACATATATATGACTCTAGAGTCGCTACTCGCTGCGGAGATAATCACCGTCACTCTCTCACTTCTCCCTCGCTCACCAGCTCCCCACACACACACATCACACATGCACACACCAGCGCACAAGTATAACCATCAGGCCACTTGTATGCTACGGAGAAAGTTCTGCGTGGAGCCTCCGGCAGCAAAAAAACACCGCTGGCTAAACTATTTAAAAATGCCGTCTGTCGCTAGCAATGCAGAGATCAGTGACGATTCTTTCCGACCAGTCAGCAGCCTGCAGGTTTTCACGTCACCTTTTCGGCTCGCCTCAGCTCGCTTGGAACCTCGACTGAGGTGGTACTAAAAAAAGTACCTGTTAGCAGGTACCAGGTACTGTTTTTCGTAATGGAAAACCAAAAAAGGCGAGTAGAGTCGAGGCGAGTCGAGCAGGTACCATGTAATGGAAAAGCGCCATTGGTAGGCGGTGTCTGACGGTGCCGGTTGAGGATGTGATGAACAGTGGCAATAATAGTCACATTAAAGATAATGGAACAGTGACTTCAAATGGTAGTCGTAGTAGTTCATGTCATATCAGGGCGCTGCAGGGCGTTACAGGATGTAGCGTGGCACAGCAGAGCATGGATGGACGTAGCAGGAAGCAGCAGGGTTCAGCAGGACGCAGCATGACATTGCAGGGCACCACAGAGCTTAGCAGGGAGTGCAGCAGGACCACAGCGACAGCTGCAACCAAGATCTTGGAGCCAACGTACTCCAAGGAAATACGCTGGGTGAAAAAACATAAGGACTCCGGGGAGGAAACTCTTCAGAGCTAGGTTAGTAACAAGCATTACTGGGACGGGATGCACACAAATGGAAAAGGAGAGGAGAGAGAAGCTCAGTGTGTCAAAGGAAGGAAATCCCCCGGCAGTCTAGAACTATAACAGTGTAACTAAGAGAGACAGGTTAAGGAGAGGAGTCTGGTCGGGCTTAGAACTCTCCCCTGCCGGATCGGGCTGTACTGGCCTGCCTCCTTCTAGTTTTGTTATATTATTAATCTGACGACTATGAAGAGAAGCAGGTGGCCGGGCTAGGCGGACGCTGCAACTCCTCACTCCCTAACTATAAGCTTTTATCAAAGAGGAGAGATTTAAGTTCATTCTTAAAAGTGGTGACGGTTTCTGGCCCCCGAACCCAGACTGGGAGCTGGTTCCACAGGAGTGGAGCCTGGTAGCTGAAGGCTCTGGCTCCCATTTTACTTTTAAGAGACTCTAGGTACCACAAGTAACTCTGCATTCTGGGAGCGCAGTGCTCTAGTGGGACAATAAGGTACAAGGAGCTCTTCTAGATATGATGGTGCTTGACCATTTAGAGCTTTATAGGTCAGGGATTTTAAATTCAATCCTGGATTTTACAGGAAGCCAATGCAGAGAAGCTAATACAGGAGAAATATGATCTCTTTTCTTAGTTTTTGTCAGAACACTTGCTGCAGCATTCTGGATCAGCTGGAGAGTCTTAAGGGACTTATTTGAGCAACCTGACAATTAATTATTGTATTGTTAATAATTTTATTTATAGTATTGTATAATTATATTAATTAATGAATTACAATAGTCCAGCCTGGAAGTAACGAATGCATGGAGTAGTTTTTCAGCATCGTTTTGAGACAGGATGTTCCTAATATTGGCAATGTTACAAAGATGAAAAAAGGCTGTTCTTGAGCTTTGTTTAAGATGGGCGTTAAAGGATATATCCTGATCAAAAATAACTCCTAGATTTCTGACAGTAGTGCTGGAGGCCAGGGCAATACCATCCAGAGTAGCTATATCTTTAGATAATGAAGTTTGGAGGTGTTTAGGGCCCAGCACAATAACTTCAGTTTTGTCTGAGTTTAACATCAGAAAATTATAGGTCATCCAGGATTTTATATCTTTAATGCATGCTTGAAGTGGTTTCGTCTGGTTTGATTGACAAGTATAATTGGGTGTCATCTGCATAACAGTGAAAGTTAATTGAGTGTTTCCTAATAATATTGCCTAGAGGAAGCATATATAAGGAGAATAGAATTGATCCAAGCACTGAGCCTTGTGGAACGCCATGGCTAACTTTAGCATACTTGGAGGATTTATCATTAACATTAACAAATTGAGATCGATCAGAGAAATAGGATTTAAACCAGTTTAGTGCGATTCCTTTAATGCCAACTAGTATGCCAATCTCTGTAACAGGATTGTATGGTCAGTAATGTCAAATGCAGCACTAAGATCTAGTAAAAAAAGTATGGAGACAAGTCCTTTGTCTGCAGCAGTTAGAAGGTCGTTAGTAATTTTCACCAGTGCCGTCTCTGTGCTATGATGCTTTCTAAATCCTGATTGAAAGTCCTCAAATAAACTATTGCTATGTAGAAAATCACATAACTGATTAGCAACTACCTTCTCAAGGATCTTGGAGAGAAAGGGAATCCTTCATTACTGAGCTCATTCTTAAAGCAACGCTAGAGAACCTTTCCTGCTTCGGTCCCCCTACAGGTTGTCTCATTGAAACTACAGCTCGCGCTATCCTGTGGCGTCTAGTCCCTTTGTCAAGTTTCTTTGTTTAGTTGGTTTCATGTTTTCTGTTGGATTTCCCATTTCCTGTTATATTTTGAAGTCTGTCTTTTCTCCCTAGTTTTGTCTGGTTTTACTTCCTGTCTTTTGGTTTTCCCACCCTTGTGATTGTCTGATGTTTCACCTGTTCCCCAGCCCTTGTGTCACCTGTCCCTCATTTCCTCATTACCCTGTGTATTTAGTCTCTGTGTTTCCTTGGTGTCTTGTGGGATCATTACGTTCTGTCTGTGTGTGGCATGTGTTGCTGTTCAGTGGTGTCAAGTGGTTTTGGAGTGGTGTACTGTGTGTGCCTGCTCATTCCTGGCTTCCTTGCTTCCTGGCCTGCGTGCTTTTGGAACTACTTGTAAGTTTTTTGTTAATAAACTGTTTTCTTAACTGAACTGCATTTGGGTCCAAGCCGCGCTACTTACCTCCTTGACATACCCGATCTGGCAAACTTACATAATGTAATGTAATGGACAATTCCGCTTGCAACCTGTAGGGGGACTGAAGCGGGAAAATATATCATTCTTATTTTGTGAATACTGTATTAATGATGACAAGCTGTAACAAATAGAAACCCATTACAGGGGCTGTGTGGTGATGACTCTTTCCCCGTGGCTGAACACACTGAGTGGACAGGATTACACATGTGTACCACATGACAGGAAGTAGAAGTAGCGTGGTGCTCCCGCAATTGTTAAATTTCTCTTAAGTTTGTTTATCAGCATGTAGCAGAAGGTGGCCCAGGCCAGTGTTCATCAAATCAACAATTACAGCAGTTGGGTGCCTGGATAGCTCACCTGGTAGAGCAGGCACCCATATATAGAGGAGGTTTACTCCTCAACACAGCTGACCCATGAAAAAATAATCTAACAATTACAGCAGTAGAGTGAATGTACTCTTCTGTTATCTAGGTTCCAGATAATAAATTCATCAGTTGGAAAAAGCAGCTGAACAGTCGCGCTACTAAAACAAGCTTTTGGTTAGACTAAGGTTTTTATGGCTGTCTGATTTTATTTACCTATGTTTTCCTTTGTATTCTTATGTCTTTTATTTGTTTTATTTCATGTTGAAGCACCTTGTGATTTTTATCTGTGAAAAGTGCTATATAAATAAACTTTACTTACTAACTTACTTACCAGCTGCTGGTGCAGCTCTGCAGGGACCCAGACAACCCTACAACTGCCAATGCATCTGCAATGCAATCTGTACTTGGATAAAGATGTACGGTGTTGCATATCTTCAGCAGTTTTGAGGCCAAGCATGTGGATTGACGCATTAGCACTCCATTAAAAACAACATCTTGTGATGTTTTACTTATACAGCTATAAGGTCAACCACAAATAAAGAAAAAATGAAAAGACTTACATTGTTTTCATGTATTATAAAATCTTAAACTTTGTTAATTTTGTTAATCTTAGATACATACAGTTGTTTTTTAAATGTTTAGCTGGACTTGCACCTGAACCACTTTGTAAATTCGTGAACAGGTTGGAATCTTCAAGATCCACAAGAGCTGCTGCATGTGGAGACTGTAAAATTCCATTTTGTAAAACCTCTTTTGCCCAAAATGTTTTTTCCGTGAAGGGAGCCAAACTGTGGAACTGGCTCCCTACAAATATAAAGGCTATATGCAAATTGTCCACCTTTTTAAAAAAAAAAAAAAAAAAAAAAAAAATTAGTAAAAGCATGGCTAATACAGCGGCAGCAGTGTGATCATGCCATATGAAATACATAGCTGTGTGTATGTGAGGTGTGCATCTGTGTGAGTCTGAGTTAATGTTTATTTACTACACTTATTTTTATTGCTGTTAACTGTTTTTTTTGGACATTTATTGTATTCACTGTAAAAATTTGACTTCTATTATTTGAACTGTTAAAAGCCCTCCTAGGGACAGGTGTTGCGAATTAGCCATGGCTACAAACACTGTGATACAGGCATCGGATTGTTATTTCTGTAATCTATGTTTTTTGTATCTGTCCCTATTTAAATAAACTACAAATAAATAAATTTGCTTTTTAAAGATACTCATAATTATTGAGTCACACTGTTACACTGGCTGACATGTTCCTTCATCACCATCAACACACACTCTTTGTACTTTATTCTGGAGGAGGCATACAGTGAAAATGACAAAATAATTAATCAGAATACTTACCAAAAGTTGCTCCCGCTCCTATGCTCATGGCTCATCCTACTCATGCTCTCAGTCTCTGTAAGATTGGGAATGATTGAGATTTCTCTCGGCACAGCTACCAGAAGTCTTCACACTTTCAGACAGGTTGCTCACGTCACATCTACGTCTTCAAGCTCAGTTGGAGCCTGCTCAGTAACGCTCAGCCCTAACTGGAAAAGTGCTTCTAATTGACTTCACCGGTCTCCGTGGAAATCTACGGCAGCGTTGTGTCCATTTATTTAACTGTCTATTGGTTTCACCAACTGTAAGACCCAGGCGGACCCAGGGAATGCCGGGAAATGCCTGCCTCTCAGCTGATTGGATCAGAATCAACACAACATGATGATTATATAAACTTTTTGTTTTTGAATTGATTTTAACTGCTGTTTGTCTGATTGAAAGGCTTATTCTGTACAAACCACGTGTGGCTGTTAGTGACGTTTAGAAATCAGAGAAACTAAATCTGTTCAGATTACAGATCATCTACAGTCTGTTGGTAATTAAAATCAGCTACAGATTGTATGCAGAGCATTTACAGTATTTCTGAATTGCTGAAACACATTTTTTTAATGTTTCTGTCGCTTTCTCAAAACCTTAAACACAAATCACCAAACTTAAGCTACACTGTCAAAACCTTTGACTTGTCTTGCTATATCAAACAATTGCTTCAGAACTATGTTATCTTTACCCAAAACCAAACACTGTTTTCAGATAACACACACATCCAGCTAATGCATACACACTACAGAGATAAATGCAAAACACTGCACTCAGGGCAGAGCAGGGGAAAAATCATATTTATTATGAAGTACTTGCACACAAATGTAGTCACAAACAAAATATGCAGCAGATCGATAGCAAGCAATGTCTTGGAATCATTCTGCCTCAGCATCATGCCTCTGGGCATGGTCAGGCCACAGGACCTCATCAACGTCACAGGTAATCCTGTCCCTTGCTAAACAACGGGAAAAGAATCCTTTAGCATGCCGAATCCAACCTTGAATCGCTTCCACTCCAATGTTGTCACATGCTGCATCCATTGACTGAATGAGATTTTCCTGTGCATAAGGATTTCTGTCATTGACCTTCCACCTCCATGCAGAAAAAAAATTCTTCAATGGGATTAAGGAAGGGAGAGTATGGTGGGAGGCACACATTTATAAAACGTGGGTTATTTTCAAACCACTCACAAATTCTAGGACCACGGTGAAAGTTCACATTGTCCCAGATTACCACATACATGGGATGCTCTGCCTGCTCATCACCTCTCTGTTCACGTCTCAGTAGTGCTTCCTGTAGAGCATACAGAAACGTTAGAAGATGGGCAGTGTTGTAAGGCCCTACAGTCACATGGCGGTGACACACATGCCATTTGGATTTGACATGGCTTTATATCCTGATTACTGATTAGGTGCAACACATTACTGATTTGAAACAGGTGTGTTCAATTTTGAGTTTGTGTGTTACCAATGACAACAGTGTGTTGCTTGTGTTTCACTTTTGGGGGCTGTGTTGTGCCATTTTGAGTTGAAGTGCATCACAATGCTACATGTGCTTTGTGAATGACAATGTGTTTACAGTTTTGCACAAAGAGTGATTCCGATTTGCCAGTTGAGAAGTGTTTAAAGTTCTGCAAACTGTGTGATTCAATCAATAAAGTGGTTTGTACACTTGCAACTTTGGTTTTGCAAATGGATTTTAGTGTTTTAGCAATTCAGAAATACTGTAACAGCTACTCTGTCTTCATAAAAACAACTGGAGGCTGTGTACAAGCTGATATTTGGGTCTGATAATATTTTACTAAATCGGAATGGGACATAACAGGATGTGTGTGTTTCTGTGACTTCCTGTTCAGCCTGAAGGCTGCTGGAAACGTCACGGAAAAGACTTTACCGTGGCTGCCGCCTGCTCTCGTTCACTTTACAGGCGAGGTGCAGTTTATCTCGAACAAGCCTATTATTTCCTCCTGTTTGAGTGATGCTTGCTAAAACTACAGTGACCGGCAGTTTTAGGATATTACCAGGCTTTATTTTAAAAATGAACTGTAAACCAGGGGCAGCTGTGGCTGTGGTTCAGGTGGTAGAGCAGTTGCCTACCAATCGGAAGGTCAGTGGTTTGATCCCTGATCCCTGACCCTGCAGTCCTATGTCAAAGAGTCATTTGGCAAGACAAACCCTGACAGCCTCGGCCACCAGTGTATGAATGTGTGTGAATGGTGAATGGTTCCTGTACTATGTTAAAGCCCTTTGAGTAGTCGTTAAGACTAGAAAATATATTAGAGTCCATTTACTAAATATTTGAATGGATTTATGTCTCCAGGATAGGGTGACCAGACGTCCCTGGTTTCCGGGGACCCGGTTTCGGTGACCTAGCTGTCCCCAGCTGGAGCTGCTCAGAGCTCAGAGATGTTCTAGAATGTCCATATTTTACAATGCTAAAATGTTTATTTACATGGAGTCTGGTGGGTTTAGCGTACGCAATTTCGCGGACTTTTTATGTTTAAAAAAAGGATCTTACTCTTTAACAGAAAGGTCGACCTCCTTAGAAATCATTTCAATAATGTTGTCAGACACTTATATTAATTTGAGCCTGTAAGTGGCAAAACGAGCGTTTATGAACGTAAATCCAAGCTGGGCAATTGTCCTATTAACTTACATTGTAGCTTGTTTCTCCGTTGCCGACTGCAGCGATCTCATTTAATACTGGACCAATATGTCAAAGGAAAATATTTCCTCAAAAGTTTTAATTGTATCCGATACTCAATGAGCTGTTGCAGAAACAAGACCAGCGTGAAGCAATAAAGCAAAAGCTGTCAGATAAATGTAGTGCGGTAAACATTACAAACTTTCCCTCAGAGGTGTAGTGGAGTACAAGTATGAAGTAGCAGCAGGGGCAATTCTAGGATCAGACCTTTAGGGGGCCTCAGCCCCTAATGAGAACGTGACACAGATCTAGTGCATGCAAAATTGTTAATCTGCGCCATAAAATGACCAACTTCTTCACAACCATCACCTGCTCTCCCTCTGACAGAGACTCAGCCAAAGGCGTGAGTCTGGCACAACCACCTCAACCAGAATCTAAGCTTTCCAATGATATTAGCGCCAGTTGCTGTGACAAATGGTTTGCGAGAAAATTAACATTCAACTTACATGAATTGTTATCATATTTGCATTCTGCATAAATCTCTGCACACCCATTACTCTCTGAAATATCTCACAAACTCTTCACTCAACACATGCATCGGTACAACAAGCGGTTTTGAAATTGCAACAAAATTTCTACATGGTCTCCAACTTTGGGCCAAAATTATAATGTATTCTCATGTAAACTATTTATGTCAGCACAGACATTTCTTTAAATTGCTTAGCCAGTGTATCCCACCATAATGGTTATTATATTGCCAGATTCCAGACAATCCCACTTACTTATATATATCCCACTTACAAATATGAATATATATTTCTACTGGTATGCTTCCTTAATGGAACAGCGATAATGCAAACATATGATAAATGTGTGTATGCATGGTTAAAATTCTGAAGTGCAAAATAGTTCAGGCTACAGCACAAATATTTCCATCCATAGATAAGAATGATCAAGTCTAACCTCTGAATTTCTTTACAAAGTTTCTTTACAAAGCTAATTACAATGCCACGTGTTATTTTGACTCAGGGGACACAGGTATATTTGGATACAAGAAGGTTTAATCAAGGCCCAACTTTATTATGTCCATGTGGTGAAGGGATGCTGGCACCTACACAAATCAATAAGTTTCCCTACAGGGAACAAGCCATTAAGGAAATGTTGATACATGTGGCCTTTGCTTCACAGGATGTCCAATTGGAAAATATTTGTATTTATTTAGATATAAGACTTGCAAAATTCAATCCATAGAAAGCAATGCATTTGTTTTTGTATTGCCCTATGGTTTACTTTTTATTTACCCTTTATTATGAGACAATCTCTAAATGTTGCTACTCGATTTA
Source organism: Perca fluviatilis (assembly GCF_010015445.1). Lineage (NCBI taxonomy): Eukaryota > Metazoa > Chordata > Actinopteri > Perciformes > Percidae > Perca > Perca fluviatilis. The sequence continues at coordinate 35,998,328 of NC_053130.1, read as the reverse complement.
CAGTGACATGATTGGGTAAAACTGATGCATTCAGTTAAAATAAGGGACCATTTAAATGTGCCCTGCCACACATATTTCATTACTTTGTGGTAATGTCTGAAGTTCTACCATGGACTCTGTAACATTTTTTGTGGAAAAAATGCCTTGGTTACCTTGTTTCAAGCCATTCTAGCGTGGTGTAGAAAGCCTGCAGTAAGACAGCTCGATTTGTGTGAGTTCTCATTAATATTCAAATGAGCTAAGCTGCTTGATTCTGATTGGCTAACAGCTAGCCAATGAGAGCCTGGCTATCAGCATCCTTTACCCAGTGCAACTTGGTGAGCTCATGAATAGTAATGAGCTCAGGCAACATGATGTCACACTGACCAGCTTTTGTGATTGGTCTGATTTCTCTGCTTATTTCTGTTCAGTGGCTAGAGCTGACAGAGGAGGTAGCAGTTCATTTTCACATTCAACACCTGACATATTTCAAAAAATACAAGTAAAAACGGTTTTGTGTGGCAGGGCACCTTTAATGTGTATGTGTGTATTTTTTAAGGGGATAAAGATATTTTTACACTGTCCAAAGCTAATGTAGGCTACAATGTCTCCTGTTTAAGCATTGACCGGTTCTTTTTTTTCCAATATAAACATGTTTCTTGTTATAACTACATGCCAACTTATGTTTATTGTTTCAATAAGTTTGTATGTTGTTAAAATAACATTCTTGTCATAGGCTAGATTGGTATTGCACAATAAAGAGGAAGTTTCCTGATGTAACAATGGTATGTGTTTAGATATGGAGAAAACGTTTCTTTTTAAAATGAAATAACTTTATATGTAATATTAACGAGATCAAAGCCATTAAAACATTAACATAACTTGTTAAAACAAGAAAACAGCTCATTTGACAGCAATATGCTGCCGTACGTATGTCTGCTAAATTGTCTTTAACCAAGATTAATTTTTTGTTTTTTTTGTTATCTTAGACAAAATCGGACCGAGTTTGCTGCTGTATCATCGCTTGTGTTCACACACTTTTAGCCACGACAAGTTGGAGAAATAACGAAGGACATGTCCTGCTGGATATTTTCCTAGTCGACTGATGGTGAGTCCGACATACCTTGAACGCATCTTAAGAAACACATTCTGCCTCCGTCATTACGCACAGCGGCGTAATCCGTTCGTCCAATCAGGTGAAGAGCCTGAAGCTCAGGAAAGAAGCAGATGATATGGCAGCTTTGAGAGCGACCAGGTGGAACTTGCTTTGTTAACACGGCTAAACCTTTGATTATGAAGACGCTTTGTCGTAAAGACGACAGCTGCTCGAAATGATTTACTTAATATTGATTTCCGCGTTCTCCGGAGCAGTCGTTACGTTGATATTACAGTTTTTGCTGATATACCGGAGAAGCCCCGAGCCCATAGGCAGGACAGTGCAGTATGTTAAAGTAGTGCCTGATAACGCATTGAAGGATTACTTTAATAGCCAACGTGCCGAGCCAGGCCAACATGCCGAGCCAGGCCAGCAGCAGCAGGACAGCCCAGCGTCTAAAGAGGCCGTCTCAACGCGGCAGCAGGAAGCGGCTGTCCCCGGCGGCAGTCCCAAACAACAGCCGCCGCCGCCGCCTTCCCACGGCGAGCCCGTTGATGCGGCCAAACCTGAAACGTGCAATTTCCTAAATGCTATATTTCTGTTTCTGTTCAGAGAGCTCCGAGACACCCCTGTCGTGAGACACTGGCTCACCAAAAAGATCAAGGTGGAGTTTGAGGAGCTGCTGCAGACCAAGACGGCAGGTCGGCTCCTGGAGGGGCTCAGTCTCCGGGATATCTCCCTGGGCCATTCTCTGCCCGTCTTTAAAACGGCCAGACTCATGAAGCCGGTGCATCTGAACGACGACGGCATGCCCGAGGAACTCAACTTCGAGGTGGACATCGAGTACAATGGCGGCTTCCACCTGGCCATCGACGTGGAGCTGGTGTTCGGGAAGTCTGCCTACCTGTTCGTTAAGATGAGGCGCGTGGTGGGCAGGCTGAGGCTGCAGTTCACGCGCATGCCCTTCTCCCATTGGTCCTTCTCCTTCCTCGAGGACCCGCTGGTGGATTTTGAGGTGAAGTCCCAGTTTGAAGGAAGGCCGCTGCCTCAGCTCACCTCCATCATAGTCAACCAGCTGAAACGGGTCATCAAGAAGAAACACACCTTACCCAACTACAAAATCAGGTAGGCTCAAGAAGAACCCCCTCTGTTTACAGTAATCAGCAACAAACCCCTCCCCAAACTATACACCTATCAAGGAAACAAACAAAAGCCCTAAATCCTAGAAGAGTGAGGGAAAGAGCCTGAATAGTGTGTGCCCCAGTTCTGTAGTGCATACTGATACAGTATTGTTAGCACTAAACCTGACTGCACTATGTTGGCATGCAAAAGCAAGCAATGAGCTGTTTCTTGGAGACACAATTCCAGGTGTCAAATGGAACCAAATGTCTCTAAATGGGAACCATCTAATAATTTCATGTGGGCTACAGGCTATCAAAATGGACTACCTGAACTTAAGAGCTGTAACAATTCCACATTTTGCAGTACAATTAATTGTCCCAATATGTTTATTCCTTTCAGTCGAATTATAAAAATATTTATTTACTACTTTTTTAAAAAAACAAATTAAAGTTTTGAATGAATTCCAGGATACATCTTTTGGTTATATCTGTTATCCAGATAGTTTAATAACACAGGTACACAGCCTATGAAGTAAACGCCTCTTTATTATCATAAAACATATTTTCTAACTCTATCCCCCCCTTATAGTCTGCCCAATAATGACTTATATAATTACAATTTGGCATATCTAAACAAAATCAACAATTACCAGTCATAAGCCTTAGCACCTTAGCTAATGTTAGCAATTAAGGTACAGGCCTCTGGAGCTTTCAAGTGCATATAATGATCTTCCTTAGCTCATGGGTTTGCCCAGTTGTCATGGATATTGAAGATCAAATTTCCATTTTTCCTCATTTTAAGGAGTTTTTGTCCATGTTGGCTTAAACGTTAAGATTTAAGTAGTTTGACCAACAACAAAAAAAACTTCTATCAATGTCCATTTATAGAAAGTTGTGTTGTTGTTGAATAAACTCCACAGACTGGTTTTAAGTTCCTTTTTAAAGGCATACTATGTAACTTTTCGAACGCGCGAGCTGTAGTTCCAATTAGACAACCTGTAGGGGGACCGAAGAGGGCAAAGTTCCATAGTATGCCTTTAAAACACTGTCAGATTGTGATGTTGCCATCTTTTTTACTTCACTTCCTACACTGAACAGTGCTGTTCAAACAGGGACTTGTTTTTACACTCACATTTTAACAGATAATCGAAAAAATATCAGGGCACATTTTGGTAGTTTATGAAATATCAATGTCATAGAACCTAGTAGACTGTTTTTTAAGAGTTTGTAGGGATGAGCGTTTAGTTTATAGAAGTGAAAGAAACGGAAGGAGAAAGGAAAAAGGGAAGTATAAAGTCTTTATGAGAGAGAAAGCTAAACTAAAGGAAACTTGTGTTATTAGGTCCTTATTTCAGTGAGTTACGTACCAAATTAAAAAAGTAGCAACAGATGAAACTCTGCAGCACTCAGGTAGTGGACATGCACATACTGGCGACAGACATAGCTGAAACAGCTTTTGGCTAGAGTGACACAAACTTGAGGCATCTTGTATTCAAGCATGTCTAATAGGGACAGGACTTGCTGAGTAAAAACTTTTTCATGACATTATGATTTGCTTACATTAGATTGGTCAATTAAGTGATTAATCAACTAACAGAAAATGAAGCGGCAACTATTTTGATAGCTGATTAATCACATAGACAAAGTCATTTTTTTGCAAACATTCTGTGGTTCCAGCTTCTCAATTGTGATGATTTTCTGCCTTTCTTTCTAATGTGATTGTTAACTGAATTAAAGCCTTGCATATCCAGATCTATCTATCTATCTATCTATCTATCTATCTATCTATCTATCTATCTATCTATCTATCTATCTATCTATCTATCTATCTATCTATCTATCACAGCACTGTGGAGTAACATCTGCCTACACCACAGATGCATTCTGGGATAGCAGAAAAACTCTCTGGGTTGTTTGCCTTTCTTTAAACCAATCCCAAAGCTCCGGACGCAGTGACAGTGGCTCTGCTAAATAGTCTCTGGAAGGAACTTGTTTTGGTGGAACATTTTCACCCCACAAAAGAAAACTCCACATCCAATATTAAATGAAGTTAACTGTTGACCCAATACAGTAACGTGAGCTATTTAAATGAGCTGATACATGGTGAAACCTCATTGGCTCTTACCAGTGTATCTTCGTGTGGACTTTGTCCCAAAATGTCCCAGTTAGAGAGGAAATGCCCTAAACATATTCTTTATAAATCTTTACAGTCATTCCCTGAAAGAACCAAGCAGACCTGCCTTGTTGCTCCATCCAAATGTTCTTCAAAACTTGACATTTTCGCTAGCTCGAAGTTTGTTGTCGTTTACTGTAGCATGGGATTTAGAGAACGGCAACAATTTCCGGTTGTTCCGGTCTATGAGGCTAAACTAGTTTGGTTTTATGCTAACCTTTTGAAACTCATTTGTCACTATGTCACCTTCTGGCAAATTAAAAAGTAGCTGACATTAGCAACCTGTGCCGACGGCAACATGAGACTTAATCCAACTTGTATTGCATCGGTGTTGGGCAGTAGCGTTACCAGTTTAACTACTTCTCAATAGAATCGCTGTTTTCTGAGTCAAATAGCTTTTCAGTAGCTTAAGTTAGCTTTTTCATTAATCAAGTACTGTAGGGAAAAGCCATGGCTTACTTAGAGGTGCATTACTGCCACCATGTGGTCCGGAGTGGCTACATTCTCATTCTGGGATCTCTCACTGGTCTCACTCGGGAGCGGCTGAGACGAGTGTGTCACCTAGTAGTCAAATTCGCTATTCCGGTTCGGTGTTTAGCTTGATATCAAACTGGTTTAAAATATTTTACACTGGCCCAAGCCTAGCTGAACCAGGGTTCAAAATTAACTTTTTCATCCAATGATCAAATTTGACCAGCCACTCAATGGATTACATTGTTTTTTGGCTGGTGAGTGAAGCAAATCTATCAGCCACTTGCATATTCTACCAGCATTTGGTTGGTAGATTGTGCTAATTTTGGACCCTGCCTGTAACTAGCTTTTTTGTGTCTGTTGACATTATGTTGTTATTGTATCAGTTAATTGATGAATCTTTTGGATCCATAAAGCTCCAGAACAGTCAACAGTGCCCAGTGCCCCAGTGCCCAATCTACCAAATACACCCATGCACACACAGGACCTGCAGACATACATGATTGTTTTGGAGGGATGTCGGAGGCGCTCCGAGCTGTTAGGGGTTCCTCTGCAGCGCCGTTCCTGGTCCTCAGTCCGTAGGTGATATAAAACAGAGAAAAGCATTTGGGGTATTTTTCACTATTTTTTAGACCAAATAAACAAGTAATTGATCAATAGAGAAAATAATCAGCATATTAATTGATAATGAAAATAATAGTTTTTCCAGCATGGAGGTTTTAGTCACCTCCAAAAGGAAAATCACCAGCACCAAAACAATGAGAATTGAGAGAACAAATAGCAATTCAAATCCTCTCTGAATGTGTTTAATATCAATTTACCAAACAACTGTTGAACAAGCAGAACATAAACTTAACTAGGAGCGCTGATCTCCGTTTTACCGTCCAGAGTCAGGCTGTACCGGTCTCTCCTGCTGATTTCAACCGTGGTATTTACATATTTTTAAGCAGTTTTGTTTATTGGGGGTTCATTTCCTCAAGCATAACAGACATTTTTGTTTATCAAATTTTCAGAAATAACAGGCAAATTCATAGATTTCTGTAAAATAAGGTAACACACTCATTGCCTTGACTGTACGCGAACTAGTCGTGCGTCCTGTGTGTAGGCTTGGTGTGGTGCTGAAATCGATAGATGGGTCGACGGAAAACGTGAGCGTGTCTCACTTTGTCCTGGCGCCTGGCCTGAGCTGTTCTCTAACGTTACTAGCACCAAAACTAAAAGTCTGACCACGTGAGGGCTAGCAACTGGGCTGCAACTATCAGATGTCGGAAAAATCAAGTCTCTGGAATAATTAAAAAATTTGGGAAGATGACACCCTAAAAGTCAAGTGGCAGATAGGTTAAAATGTATGTGATATATTTTAATATACCTTATCTAATGATATATGTCCAACTGTTAAATGCAAGTGTTAAACATTTATTTATTTCCTTTGAGTTGTCTGGGGAGTACTGCTGCAATCAGAAGAACTCCAAATGTGCGTGAGTGTGCATCACCCACGATCGTGCTGAGTGAGTGCGTGCGTGCGGGAGCGTGGTGAGGTGATGTAATGAGAATGAGTACTGGACCTTGGGATTTGCTGAGTGGCACAGATGGTAGTTGTGTGGAGGGGAGGGCTGGGAGCGCGGCCCACTGGAGCTAATCCAGGCATTAAAGCACAGCACCCACGTAGAGTCCCCGCTCCAGCTATGGGGAATACTAAGCATCACTTAATGGCTGATGAGCAAAAGGATTAAACAATGAAATGCATAGCTGTTCATAGCTTTCATTGGTCATTAGTTCGGATCATGGTGGAGGCCATTTTAGGAATAATTTAATTTGACGAAACCCCCCCCCACCCCGACTTACAAGCTTTTCCTGGAGCTTTCTATCATATCACCGCTTCTTCATTAGTGGAGTTGTCATTGAGATGGATCTGTTGACATTCATGCTTAATATCTGTCACCATTTCATCCAAATTCTCTCCCTTGGAAATAGTAGTTAGGCAAAATAGTCCCAACTCCAGGTCCACTTACAAGCTTCTGTCTGAGCTATCAACCACATCAGCTGACGGATTTGGCTCAGTTGTCATGGCGATGGATCTGTTGATTTGTCAGCTCTGTAGTAGGGCTGCAGCTATCGATTATTTTAGTAATAAAGTATTCTACCGATTTATTTAATCGAGTAAGCGGATAAGAAATACTTTTACTTTATAGTAAACAGCAATAATAAATACACAAAAGAGAGGTTTCCTTTTTTAGGAAAAGCAAAATATTTATTGCCTAAATTGCACACAATACTAGGGATAGATGCTAATATTTTTAAGCATGGGCAGCATGGGCCGCCAAGCCCCTTATTCGGTTGGCAAAAGTACGTTTTAGGTGGCCCAAAAGTAAATCTTTTTCGCCCCCTTCCCCTTCTTGCCTCTGTCTCTTTGAACTGGATATGTAAAAGAGCTGTTCGCTAAGCCCAGGTGAATGTGACTGTACAAAGCTTATCAGGGCTATTCAACTCAGGGCTCCAGACTAACTTTTTGCCTTGGTCGCACTGGTGCGCCTAACTTTTTTTATTTAGGTGCACCAGTGTATATATATATATATATATATATATATATATATATATATATATATATATATATATATATATATATATATATATATATATATATATATATATATATATATATATATATATATATATATATATTATGTCAATTATTTTAAACAAGAATAAGGAGTTGGTACATTTTTTTTTATATATATAAGACTGTACTCAAAGTCTTATAGCGGGTCCCCCCTTGCTGTCATATGCCCCTCAGATGGCCAACACCTGTCATTTGGCCTTCTTCCCCTTTGGCCTTGGCTAAACCATCTTGCCACACTCCCTAGCATCAAAATCCTCCAAGCTGGGCCCCTCCACACTGATTATTATCAGATCTTCCACTAGTCCAGGACTAAAAATCATAGCTCTGTGTTTTTCAGCTGAATGGTGATACACAATATATATCTCTATAGTTTTTTACAAAGTGGGCTAAATGTTCAGTTTTAAGTCAAAGCCACTTTTCACAAGCTCTTTCATTATAACAGATGTGATTTAAAATAAAATGCAAAGACAGGGTTTCCTTCCCAATTTGAAAATATAGAGCTGCATCACTGTATGTAAATTATCTGAAATAAATAGCCTGGGATATATTAAAAAATATATATCTCTGAGAAAGCTCCTTCACTTGTTTTCAATAACAGACCCGGATTGTCCAGTAGCTCATATAGGGAGAGAGGGGGAGTGCGATGGACTGAAGCATAGTGACGGCTGACTCATTATGAACGGGTCCAGCACGGGTCGAATGCGGGTCAGCGGCGTTACACCCGTCTTGTGTAGGCTATGAAATGTCTGTATCGTCCCTGGCTGCGCAGCATTTTTATGAACTATGATAATGTGGCCATGGGTCAGATCTCTCGCCCAGGTCCAGCAGGCTCCGTCTTACACGCTATTACTCAACCAACTGAAGTTAGTTCCATTCAATAACTTCTTCTGTGTTTCTCGCCGTGGCGGCCGCAATAACAGAGAATTACCAGCGGAAACCCTGGTACCAATACAGGTTTCCCTCTCATACTTATATACTAATATATAGCTGTGTTAATAACAATTAAAACTGTAGACAAAGTCAGCATGTGGACCGGCGGCGTTGTCTCTCCATGAGCTTTCAGATGTTGCAGGTGAGCCGGCCCGTGTGTGAGTGAATGGAGGGGGCGGGGCTGCGCTGAGGCGAGATCCAAACACAGGCACGGCTTTACAGAAGGAGTGGGTCATGTAACGCAACATTAAACATATCCATATAAACGACATCGCTTTGTTCGTGGAGAGGCAGCGGATGCGAGGACGTTAGGTGCACCGGTGCGACCTAGGAAAAATCTTAGTCGCACCCTTACAAATTTGGTCGCATTTGCGACCAAATTGGTCGCACTGTAGAGCCCTGCAACTACACTGTTCAGGGGGACACGTTTTAAGAAGGCTAATACTGAGTGAGGAGACAGAATAGGGGCAAGGTTGCGTGACTTTGGCTACGTTGAACGCTTAACGTATGCGGACTGTTAGCGGAGCCGATGTATGTTTTAACTGGCTACACCAGCTGCACACACACGGCGTAGGATTGTGCGAGTCACAGGCGGGACGGAGCGCTTATACTTTTGGCTAGTTGTTGTTTCTTCAGTTTTTTGGAGCCGGCACAGAGCTGTGAAACATCATCTACTGTCAGCTGTTATCAGAGGACGCAGGGGAGGGAAACGATAAATAAATCCACAAACTCTCCAAATGAAACTGCCAATATGCTTGTTCAGTCATTAAGTCGTTTCCTGTATATCGGTTTAATTTAAAAGTAATAATGACACTTTATGATCCATGTCTGTAAAATATATGAATAGAAGACGTCGTGTTTATAC